>NW_027555079.1:0-57004 GCF_964656455.1 Halichoerus grypus | reverse complement strand
AGGTCCTTTTGTTCTGCATCACAGCTGCCATGTACATGTTCTTTTTCAGGTATGTCCTGTTATACCTATTTATTTTAATAGAGAAAATAGGGTTCCTTTGTGTTTTTTAAATCAGCCATGTAACTAATGTTGTTCCCTAAATAATTATTTCTCACAAGTAGCACGAGGTTTTGTTTTGTTTTTGTTTCCTTCTTCTAGGATTGTTAGAGATAAATCACTGCTTCTTAGTGGATAGAAGAGAGGGGAAAAAAGATCTGTTTTGTTTGTTTGTTTGTTTTTCATATTCTCCTTACAGGTTCATCTTGGAAAGCTGAATATATAAATTAATAATCTTAAATACTGATAAGTGAGTTTTTGTTTTTTGTGGACCTGATTTTAGATATTCTCCACTCTCCAACATTTTTAATCAATTTAAGTCAACATTTTAAATTTAAATAAGAAATTTAAATAAATTTAAATAAGAAAAAAGTGATGGTAGGGCTTAATCTAAATCTTCTGCCAAGGTAACCTAGCACATTAATAATTGTCTTTAAAATATTAAATTAGTCCATAATGTCAGAGTTGTATTTCTCATTGACATTGAAACTGTGAGGCCTGTGGAGCAGTGTTAGGATGGCTCAAGATTTCAAGGCCAATGAAAAGGATACCATCGTTCTATAGCCATAGCAGTACAGGAAGAGGATTTTGGATTGGGAAGAGTCCATTCCTTCCTAACCTTTGTTGTCAGTGATACCAGTAATTCCCATTTATTTCAGTCTTATTACACTAATTTGAATAGACTTTTCTTGATTTTTCTGGATATAGGCAGAATTCAATCACAATAGGAAGGACCAAACTTTTAAAATTAAAATTTGTACTTGATTGACCAAAGCAGTTACAGATTTTAATAAGATATATTTGATAGATATCTTCATTTTTTTTTTTACCTAAATCAGACAATTCAACCATACCAGAATTTTAAAACAATTTCCTGCCAGAACATCCTAATAAATATTTGATAAGCACAATGATAGGATTTTAACTTACTATGACTTTATCCAAAATTTTACATGCACATTTAAAGTGATGCTGCTGCTGTTATTCTTGTAAAGGGACAGCCAGGCCATTAGAAGGGAAAAATGGATCAGATTTCAAGGTAGGGAGAACTTGATTTGTAAAGGATTGGTAATGGGTGCATAATATTTTTTGTCAGTTATTAATGACTGAAAAATCATTGCAGCTCTCTGGGGGTCTTTGTGAAATTGTTTGAGCTACCATATGGTCTCTTTCTTATATTTTAACAATTTAGGGGTGTCTACCATATGGTCTCTTTCTTATATTTTAACAATTTATGGGTCAGGTATAGGAGTTAGGGACAATGACTATATCATTTCATCAATTTCCAAAAATTGTATATTGTATTCAGATACATTATTAGGACAATATGTAAAAAGTTCACATGGTTGATCTTTATGTCTATCTAGTCTGAAGGTAAAGCTTACCTAGTGGGGAAAATATAAAAAAGAGAAAAACTTAGAAACCTCTCTTCTTGATATGATACTTTATGTGGAAAATCCCAAAGACTCCACCCCAAAACTGCTAGAACTCATACAGGAATTCAGTCAAGTGGCAGGATATAAAATCAATGCACAGAAGTCAGTGGCATTCCTATACACCAACAACAAGTCAGAAGAAAGAGAAATTAAGGAGTCGATCCCCTTTACAATTGCACCCAAAACCATAAGATACCTAGGAATAAATCTAACCAAAGAGGCAAAGGATCTGTACTCAGAAAACTATAAAATACTCATGAAAGAAATTGAGGAAGACACAAAGAAATGGAAAAATATTCCATGCTCATGGATTGGAAGAACAAATATTGTGAAGATGTCAATCCTACCTAGAGCAATCTACACATTCAATGCAATCCCTATCAAAATACCATCCACTTTCTTCAAAGAAATGGAACAAATAATCCTAAAATTTGTATGGAACCAGAAAAGACCCCGAATAGCCAGAGGAATGTTGAAAAAGCAAAGCAAAGCTGGCGGCATCACAATTCCAGACTTCCAGCTCTACTACAAAGCTGTCATCATCAAGACAGTATGGTCCTGGCACAAAAACAGACACATAGATCAATGGAACAGAATAGAGAGCCCAGAAATGGACCCTCAACTCTATGGTCAACTAATCTTTGACAAAGCAGGAAAGAATGTCCAATGGAAAAAAGACAGTCTCTTCAACAAATGATGTTGGGAAAATTGGACAGCCACATGCAGAAGAATGAAACTGGACCATTTCCTTACACCACACACAAAAATAGACTCCAAATGGTTGAAAGAACTCAATGTGAGACAGGAGTCCATCAAAATCCTAAAGGAGAACACAGGCAGCAACCTCTTCGACCTCAGCTGCAGCAACTTCTTCCTAGAAACATCGCCAAAGGCAAGGGAAGCAAGGGCAAAAATGAACTATTGGGACTTCATCAAGATAAAAAGCTTTTGCAAAGCAAAGGAAACAGTCAACAAAACCAAAAGACAACTGACAGAATGGGAGAAGATATTTGCAAATGACATATCAGATAAAGGGCTAGTATCCAAAATCTATAAAGAACTCATCAAACTCAACACCAAAAGAACAAAGAATCCAATCAAGAAATGGGCAGAAGACATGAACAGACATTTTTCCAAAGAAGACATCCAAACGGCCAACAGACACATGAAAAAGTGTTCAATATCGCTCGGCATCAGGGAAATCCAAATCAAAACCTCAATGAGATACCACCTCACACCAGTCAGAATGGCTAAAATTAACAAGTCAGGAAATGACAGATGTTGGCGGGGATGCGGAGAAAGGGGAACCCTCCTACACTGTTGGTGGGAATGCAAGCTGGTGCAGCCACTCTGGAAAACAGTATGGAGGTTCCTCAAAAAGTTGAAAATAGAGCTACGGTAGGACCCAGCAATTGCACTACTGGGTATTTACCCCAAAGATACAAAAGTAGGGACCCGAAAGGCTACGTGCACCCCGATGTTTATAGCAGCAATGTCCACAATAGCCAAACTGCGGAAAGAGCCAAGATGTCCATCAACAGATGAATGGATAAAGAAGATGTGGTATATATATATACAATGGAATATTATGCAGCCATCAAAAGGAATAAGATCTTGCCATCTGCAACGACGTGGATGGAACTGGAGGGTATTATGCTGAGCGAAATAAGTCAAACAGAGAAAGACATGTATCATATGACCTCACTGATATGAGGAATTCTTAATCTCAGGAAACAAACTGAGGGTTGCTGGAGTGGGGGGTGGGGTGGGAGGGATGGGGTGACTGGGTGATGGACACTGGGGAGGGTATGTGTTCTGGTAAGCGCTGTGAATTGTGCAAGACTGTTGAATCTCAGATCTGTACCTCTGAAACAAATAATGCAATATATGTTAAGAAAGAAAAAAAGAAGAAGAAGAATGTAGCAGGAGGGGAAGAATGAAGGGGGGGAAATCGGAGGGGGAGAAGAACCATGAGAGACGATGGACTCTGAAAAACAAGCTGAGGGTTCTAGAGGGGAGGGGGTTGGGAGGATGGGTTAGCCTGGTGATGGGTATTGAGGAGGGCACGTTCTGCATGGAGCACTGGGTGTTATGCACAAACAATGAATCATGGAACACTATATCTAGAACTAATGATGTAATGTATGGGGATTAACATAACAATAAAAAATTAAAAAAAAAAAGAAACCTATCTTCTGTTGACATGTACAGGAGGAAAATACAATATCAAGTAAATTTTCTTTTTGTGAAAATTCCCAAAAGCAGATAGTTAAATGCAACAGTCCTTCCAGTCTGACACTTAAAGACAGTGTATTTGATCAACAGTTAACATTTCTTAGTCGTCAGTTTTTGAGGTTTAAAAAACAAATTGTATGTTGAATATCGTGATAATGCCCAAGTTTTAGCTTGGTCCTCAGAAATCATACTTTGAAAACTGCTGCCATCAACGTAGTATTTTTGGTGTAGAAAGAAAATCAGCCCTATAAATATGTATTTTGGTGTAGAGCTATGAAGCCTTTTCCTGTTTCAGTCACAAAGTCTAGGTTAAAAACAACATTTTAAAATACTTTCCAGAAGGCTCAATACAAGGTTTTAGTGCCAAGATAAACATTTTCAGTTTTCTGAGGAAAGGGCTTGTTTTCTCCTAAAAGAAGCACTATCACCAAATTCCTAGTGTTCTTGGCAGAAGTTAGTTTGAATAACTCAACAAAAGAGGTTTGGCAAATGGTAAAATAAAACCTTTTATAAAGTACTACAATCAAACAAAACAATGTTACATGTTTGTCTGAACTCTGGCCTGTGTTTGGAATGAACAAACAACATTGTACATAGCAGTTAGCGAGTCTAATTGCATTAAAATATTTTATTCTTAAAACTCAGTTTAATATACAGATATTTGAGGTCATATTTTTTCCATTTATTAACAATTTTAATTCTAATTGCTTAAAATAGGTAAATATCAAATGATATTGTCCCTAGGTTTCCATTTATACTAATTTCCTTTGAGAAGAGAGGATAAGGGAATCATTTTATGTTAGAAATTAATAAGCTTGTGTTTTTATCCTAACCTATAAGTGGGAAAAAGGGAAATGAGACCCCCTTTCAATAGAGAGGAAATGTGCCAATTTTATTTATTTAGAGTAGGAACTTGAGGAAGTAGTTCTATAAGTATTTTCTAAAAGTGACATATAGGATGTGATGGTTATAGTATGAATTTACTTAAAAAGTAATGCAGTGTTCTTAGTATTAAAATCATGGCTATTAAAATGTGTAATGAAAACATCTTACTTTTGAGTAGTTCTTTTGTTATTTTTTAATAGGTACAGTTTTCTTTTCACATGCATTTTCTCATACACAGTGATCTTGATTTTCAATCTGTACATCAGAAATAAGGCTTACATTCAGATAGAATTCTAAGAAAACTTCAGAGGCTTGGGTTGAGGAATGTGAAGAGAGTTCTAGTTCTTAGCCAGCTGGCCATCCATCCATCCAGGTGTCTGTTGATACCAACATATGCTGTGGATTCTGTTAAGAACTGGGGTACAATATTTTGAAGATATTTTGAAAGAAGTCTTTCTGTACAACCCCCCAGTGGGCATTCTTCATAATGATTCTGCTTCCATTGTTCAATCATGTTATTATTTTGTATGTTGTTGTCATAACTTCGTCTTAGAGCATGTCTGTCACTATGAAGCAGAAATCATAGTTGAAAATTTGGTAGAATATTTCTTCTCATGCATACCTTTAAAGCACATTTTTTTTTTAACTTCTAAATGTATACTTATGGGTAAAGCAACTTTTTTGTTTTTTTTAAGTCAAGGATTTATTATAGTTGTTGATTCAGGCTTTATTAGGATCTTTCCAACAGTCATGTGGAGAGAAGAAATGAGTCTCTTTTGAACCATTAGCTCTTTCATTTTTTTAACTGAAAAGCAAAGGAGAGAATCAACAACAACACAAACAGCATGCCAAAACTAATACACATAATCCTGCTAACAAAAAACAATGAAACATGCTATACTTTTAAACAATTTATTTATTGGTTTTATTTCAACATTAGGTATCTGTGTATGGAGAACACATAGTTTAGAAAAGTGAAATAATTCAGTTTCACTTTTCTTTAATAATTTAATTTAAAATAGTATCATAAAGCATATCATGACAGCTTTGATCCCATCCTGGTGAGTACCTAGCTAGAAATTCTTTCCACCTGCCTTTGCAAAGGCAGCAACAAATCCAACAGTTTGTTTAAACATGTAGATTGAAAGGCTCAGACTTGTTGTCATAGCAGATAATCTATGGACTGTGTATGACTGATTCACAGGAGACATAACTTAATCTGCTATAAACATTGAAAAACGTATTTTTATTTAGAATCTAGTGCAAATTAAAGTTGATTGTTGTTGTGTTTAAAACATTATTTAGAAATAGTATTGATGCCTGCCATGGATGAATTCTGGTCAAGTCTCTGTGAAGGTACAAATAATAAACTGTTTCATTAGTCTCAAGATAATGGATGTATTTTGTTTTTAAGAAAATGAAATGACACTATTCATTGGCTGTCTGCATTTTTGAGTGAAAGACATTTGTGATTGTCCTTGAATCTCCTAATGTAAACGGAACCTAGTATCTTTGAAGTGACTTTAACAGCAAGTAAAGAACTTTTGATCTGGGTCTTTCGACAATTATTGATTTTAACAAAAGCCCTTTAAATATCAATTAGGTTCTATTTTTTAAAGTACTGCCTAAAACTACACAGAAATCCAGTCTAGAAAATTATATATAGCATTTGAACTTTAAAAGTTTTACTTCAGGATTAGGAGAGTTTGCCCTAATGAGGTTTGTATTTTGAAGAGATTTCTTCCAGCAAAGCAGAGAGTGAATTGGGGGCTTGTAGGGGGCATAATGGCAGTTAATGGGAGGATACTGTTGCAGTTATCCTGGAAGAAAATGGTGGGGGCGTGACTGAAGGTTATTATGGTAATAATAAATAATAAACATAGTAAAGAGTGGATCTATATGAGATATGAGTATTGATGCTTGGATGAAGAAGAGAAAAACACTGGAAATTAGAAAATTAGCAAATTAGAAAATGTATGGAAATTGAGTACAGGTTTTGCAATTACTGAGATTGAAGTGCATTTAAGACACTCACATTAAGAGATATAAATGTATATCACTTGGGTATTTGGAAATTAGGACATAAATAGAGGCTATGCTTGATTGTCACACCAATTGGTTGAGTACAGACAAATTATACAACTTCTGTATGCTTAGTTTTTTTTTGTTTTTTTTTTGTTTTTTTAAAGATTTTATTTATTTATCTGAAGACAGAGACACAGTGAGAGAGGGAGCACAAGCAGGGGGAGTGGGAGAGGGAGAAGCAGGCTTCCCGCCGAGCAGGGAGCCCGATGTGGGGCTCGATCCCAAGACCCTGAGATCATGACCTGAGCCGAAGGCAGATGCATAACGACTGAGCCACCCAGGCGCCCCTGCTTAGTTTTTTCTTTATTAAAAAGTATAAATTATTATATGGACCTCATAGGTTGGCTTCTGGTGATTAAATTAGCACAGTGTCTTTCAAACTTTTTTGAATATGACCCAAAATAAGAACTACACACACACACACATAAATTTTCCAGAATAATACTTAACCTTACTACATGGAATACATTTGGATATTTTTTATTCTAATTTGTTTTATTTAAAAAGCTGCTTTGAACTACCAGCAGTGTGAAAAAACACTGAGCTAATACAGGTGAGCACCTTGCTCAGTGATTATTACTTTAGCAGAAGTAGAGTTATGAGTAGTGATTATTGTCTGTAAACTAGGAAAGAAAGTTAATTAAAATGGAGGATTTCAAGAATGAGGGCATTATCTTTAGTGTTAATGCTGTAAATATATTCATTAAGGTAAGGGCTAAAAATGTTCATTTGCTCTAGCAACCTGGTTGTCAGTGGTAACCAGCTAGAGACATTTTTGTTGCTGAATTGGGATAGTAGATTGAGAAATGTGACATGATGTTCACTTTAAATATATACAATTAATTTTGTCAATTATTTTTTGAGGAAAGTTAGGAAAATTTTTTTAATAAATGCAAAAAAGGTGTGAGCTGAGGAAGCGGAATGAGTATAATAAACTCAAAGTTTGAGCGGAGAAAGGGCAAGTTGTTATAGGAGTAAGGTTTTCTTTTGGATTCCTTCTTAGTTTATTTTTTTTTAGGCAAGAGAGACTAGACTATGGGAAAGTTTAAGTGAGTAAAAGAAGGTTGCACAAGCAGGAGAGATTAACAAGTTGGGGAAATAGGAAAGAGAAGAGAAATGGTCTAAAATGCAGTCCAGAATGTCAACAGAGATAGCTAGATTGTTAAACCTATTTGTCTGATAGAGATCATGTTAGATAATTATGAGGAAATTGAAGTTCCTTTTAAAAGCCTTGAACATACTGTTTAAGTGGAAGAGGATCGATAAATATAGAAGAGGTAGTAAATAGAAAAATCTTAGGTCTTTGGCTTCCTAAATTCATTGTCATTCTTAAAAGGTATTAATTACAAGTTAATTAACTTGTTGATAAAAATTGACATGGGCTTGGGAAACCAACATTCCTCAGAAGATATATGCAGGTGAACTGAGGTACTTTCATAAATGGCAACTAACTAGGGAGCTTACCAAGAATGCAAAATCTGTCCTATGCAAAGATAAAGGTAGAGATCCTCAGGACTGTTGCTTTCCTCAAAGCAAGTTGAAAAGGTGAGAAAACATAGGTTCAAAATTTTGTAAATCACTGTGTCTGACAATGCAGAGCTTATTATCAAGTCAAATGACTGTAATCTGACTTTCTTTTTGGGGGAGGTAGAGAATTAGTCTGCCCATGTGGTGAATATACTCCATCTATGGATGGAAGTTGTGGCAAATCTGTTTTCACTTTTTGCCTATCAGCCTTTGAAATACTGTGCCTCAATAAAGAAATTGCTCAAACATTTTATATCTAATATAAATGTTTGTTGTTTTTTAGTAGAAAGCAAAGAGAAATATTGTTTGGAGAAATACTATCAACTTAAAATGCAACTTCTTACAGACTTCGTGGCACACAATCACATTAGAAGTGGTCAGTTGTCTTTGCAGTTTTATTTTCAAGAATAAAAATGCATTTTTGGGTGGTTTTCTAAATGTAAATATTTTATTTATTTTTATTGATGTCGAAGTTCAAGAAGTGATGACATGTTACTAAGTCAGTGAAGAGTTTACACTGTTAACATGCCAGTAGGCTTGTTCTAGTAGTTCTCAGGTTCCACTGGATGTTGGAGCCTCTGTGAATCAAGATGGCAGTTTGCAGTTACAATAAAGGATAAACCATAATTATGCTTATCTTTTTTTTTTTTACTAAAACAATTTTAACTTATGTTAGCACTTTTCACCTAAATCAAGTTGGCACTATATAGTTGTATTTATTTTTTATTGAATCTGTAAGATACAATGTAGCTAGAATTTAATAGTAGTTAATAGCTATGTCATGCATAAGAAGTCATTTGTTCCAAGTTCTACACTTGTATTTATTTTATTAACAGAAGAATAATTCTTATAAATAATTCTTCTTAAGTATTTAGGAGAAATGAAAATGTTTTTGTTTTGGAAATGACAATTCACAGAAGATTTTAATAAAGCATTTCTGTTTTGAGCAACAAAAAATCACTCTTGGGTGTAAGAATCTGTTACCTTAACAGAAGTCTCAGCAAATCAAATATTCATAAGTAAGAGAAATAATATGATAAAGTTCTAACATTAGTGGTGAATTCTTGAAATAATGTAGATACATTTTTTTTCCCCTGATGATGTCAGTCATAGTTTATTAGCATTGGTGATTATTGCTGGAGATGGTTTGAGTAAAAGAGTACCTGGTAAATGTTTGAATAAATGATACTGAGTTTAAAATATCTAATGATTGAGTAAAATTTTTAGCTTTTCAGAATTTTCATTTACTTAATGAAAAACATAGATGTGTTTTTGGAGGTTCCATGGTATAATGGAAATTGTATAGTCTTCAGTGCCTCACGTTCGAACAGACCTCTCTTTAGGTTTTGGCTCTTACCACTTACTAATTCTGTGGCTTTGGTAAATTATTTCTTTGGTTTCTTTTTAAATTTTTCATCCATAAAAGTATCCCTATAGTTATGAGAATTTAGAACAGATATCCCCAAGAAAATATTTTTCAAATGATATTTAAGTTTCCAAGCTAATCCTTTAAAATTAACCTATAAATGAATCCATAAAATGTACTTGGAGTATAGTGCCAGTAGTACTATAGAAACAAATAATATTTATGATAATATATTTTTGGGAAAATACATTTATTTCCAATATGTTAGAGCTAAAGCAAAAAGGATTGGAAATTACCCAGTTCTTGAGCTATTCCACAGCGTCCCCTGTCAGAGCAAGAGCTCAGAGCATAGGAGACGGGAAATGAGGGGATAGAAGAACAGAATTAGACCTCTCAGGAAGAGAGTGGTTAAAAGCAAAATGAAACAGTGGCGCCTGGGTGGCTCAGGTGGTTAAGCATCCGACTCTTGGTTTTGGCTCAGGTCATGATTTCAGGGTCGTGAGATAGAGCCCCGCATTGGGCTCGTGCTCTGTGAGGAGTCTGCTAAAGATTCTCTCCCTCCCACCCCGAAATAAATAATCTTAAAACAAACAAACAAACAAAAACAGGCTAATACCGCAAATTTAAGAGCCAAAAGAGTGGGATTATGGTTTAACCTGGGGCTTTCCTTTTACTTGTCTTCCTTTTTCTTTCTTCTCCTCCCTATTCCCTACTCTGATGCCATCTGACTGGAGGGGTGTTGGGGCAGCACAGTAAGTGGGGCTAGAGAAGAAGGGGTCTTGGAAGTATAGGGTAGATGGGCGCTGTGGGGGTTGGGGTAGGTGGGTAGGGAGGAGAGTGAGGAGGAAGGAAGTGTATTGGTCCCAGATTCCCAGAGCAGCAAGATTTGGCTGTGTCTTTCTGTTGCCAGCCTTACTCTTAACTAGTTGCTAGTCCATCCATTGGAAATTGGTTTAAAAAAAATCTAAAGAATGGAACCAACCAAGGTTATGGGGATTAAGGAGTGCAACTTGTTGTGATGAGCACCCGGTGATGTATGGAATTGTTGAATCACTACACATACACCTAAAAGTAATGCAACACTGTATGTTAACTAACTGGAATTAAAATAAAAACTTAAAAAAAAAGAATGGAGCCAAATAGGGTATCCTTTTCACTCCACGTTCCAAATCTCTCTGGGCATCATATTGCATCATATTCTATCATAACTCAACAGAATAAAGCCATAGGTGATTCCTGAAAGTGTCTGCAGCACTTTTTTTGTCATTTTTCAAACAGCTACCGTGCACTTGACCCTGTTTTCACACAGTTGACTATTTCATCTCTTGCCTGTAGAGGTGGGAATGATAGAGAAGGGGAGGAATAAGGAAGAGGAAACAATTGCTAGAAGCAGTAGGTTAAGAGGAGGCCTAAGTTATGTTGCTAGAGTGGCCATTTGTATTGGAAGAATCTACATTCATTTTTGTGTATCTTCCGTGTAGTTAAAAGCCAGTATTTTCCCAGAATTTGCTGGTATATCATCTTCTTGTATAAAAGGGGCTGAGGAGAGCGCCCGTGCTCTCCTCTGCCATAGGAGGTTACAGGGAGAAGCCTCTGTCCATGAGGAGGTGGGCTGCACCAGGCACTGAGTAGGCTGGCACCCATGGCCTTGGACTTCCCAGCCCCAAGAGCCGTGAGAAACAGATTTCCGTTGTTTGTAAGCCATCCAGTGTCTAGTATTTTGTTATACTAGCTTGAACTAAGACAACTGGGAAGGGCTTTTCCACTTTCTAATGTAATGCGTTAATATTTCAGGTGTCCATTACAAAAATTGGCTTGCAGACCTGCTTGCTACCCTGAGGTGTAGGCCAACTACTGTCTCCATGTAAGCTTCCTTTCCCTTAAAGGAAAGTCTTTTAATAGGAGTCTTTTAAATGAAGTCTGAAATTATAAACTCCTTTGAATTAAATTTATTATTCATTCTTAACCCAAACACCACTCTACTGTATACAATAGAAGATCTATAGTATTAGCCAAAACCAGGGATTCCAGCTATGCAAACTTACACACCTATACACCATAGTCGTAATTATAACTTACTCCATTTCATTTGGGCTTGAGATATAAATATAATGGTTTTGAAAATATGAGATTAAAATTATTTGGAATTGAATATAATTTATAAATGATAAATATAGAAGCTTGAAGCGATTTAGCTGTGAAGAGACGATACAGAAGTAATTGCAGATACTTTTAAGAATTACCTTTTGGCTTTATTTGGTTGAGTTATGATATAATGCCTAGAGAGATTTTTAAATTTGGGAATTATGATGAGTAAAGAAGAATGATAAAACTAACTCTATAATGAGAACTGATGCCTTGTGAATTAGAAAAATAGCCAGAATTTTGTAAAACACATTAGAGGACAAATAGCCTCAAATTAAGATTATATTGATTTTTTTGTAAAATACATATATGTATATATTTTGTTCATTGTAGAAAAATACCAAACAAAATCTTTCAGAGAATAACTGCTACCTTTGTGTATATCCTTATTGGCCATTTGCTATGTCTTTGTCTGTCTTTCCTCTCCACCTGCCTGCCTTCTCTCCCTCTGCCTTCCGCTTTCCCTTCCTTCCTTATTCCTTTTCTTCCCCCCTCCTCATTTCCTCTCTCCTTCCACATCTTCTACATAGATATACTTCTCAAATGAGATCATATCATGTTGCTGGATGATGAAATGCCTTTTGTTGGCATATCTGCATTAGAAAAGACTAGGAACTTTCTGTGATTAGTCTAAGCAGCAAGCCTTCTCTTGAATTACACACACTTATACTCACATCCACTTGCCCAGGTGCACACAACAAATTATTAGAAGCGGTAGAAAGGATTCTGACACCAGTCTTCAGTTCTTCACTAAAAGAAACTGGTGATAACTCTTAATAATCTGAACATGACTAAAATAATGATTCCAAGCATCTATTCTTTCAAGTCCGGGGAATCCTCTTCTGTGTGCTATCTTCTTCTTGTTTAAGGAGAATTACTACTAATCACAGAAAGTTCTTAGACTTTGCTGATACAGATGTACAAATTTGAAGCAGTTAATTGCTTATTTTATTGGTTATGAGGAATGCTGTAACTCACTATGTTTTTTTCAAGCCTGACTTTGTTTCTGTTGTTTTCAACCGTGTGAGTTTGCTTAGAGGTAAGTAAGGGGCACTGTAGTGTAGCAGAGTTGGTTAAGAGCGTGAACTGTGGAGCCAGGCTGCGTTACGTTCAAATCTTCACTTCATCTAACTTGTTTTGTGATCTTGGCTAAGCTACTTAGCCTCTCTGTGCAGCAGCTTTCTCATCTTAAAGTGGGAATAGTAATAGTACTTACCTCATGGGATTATTATAAGAATTAAATGACTGTTGAGGCGCCTGGGTGGTTCAGTCCTTAAGCGTCTGCCTTCAGCTCAGGGATCAAGCCCCGCATCGGGCTCCCTGCTCTGCAGGAAGCCTGCTTCTCCCTCTCTCTCTCCCCCTGCTTGTGTTACCTCTCTCACTGTCTCTGTCTCTCTGTCAAATAAAAGAATTAAATGACTGTCATATTTTACACACTCAATAAATGTTAGCTATTTTTATTATTAGTCTGAGCTGTAAAGATCATTCATGTAGTCTATGATTCCATTTATATGATATGTCCAGAATAGGCAAATCCATAGAGATAGAAAGTAGATTTGCATTGCCTATGACTAGGGGACTTGCAGGGAATGGGGAATGACTACAAATGAGTATTTTTTTAATGGTGATGAAAATGTTCTTAAAGTAATTGTGATGATGGGTACACAAGGCTGGGACTATAAAAATCACTGAATGTTGCATTTTAAATAGTGATTTGTATATTATGTAAATTATATCAATTAGCATGTTATTAAAAAATCTGAACTGGAAACAAACCTTTGTTGCACAGAGGCATGGTGTTTCTTGTGTTACCACCATCAGATATCCCACTGGTTGCTGCCTCTCAGGGATGCTCCTCGTTTTTGTGGGCACATAGGCGTACACTGAAACAGAACATCAGGAGACTTCTCTTTTTCTCAGGTGTATTTGAAGGAGTGTTCCCTTGGAGAATGACAGAATGAAGAACATGCACGTGCCCTGTAGGGCTTATCAGCTCTCTTTCCAGAATTGTCAGAACTGCAGTTTAGGATATGTATGCTCTTGGTTATGAGACACTACACTTTGGAATTAGAAGGAAAACAAAAGAGGAAGCTGCCATAGAAGTCTCAAGTGTATATAAGATTGTTAATATAACATTGTGCTGAAATTCGTTTTTTGATATTTCTGAGTTAGGATGTTAAATTTTTTACTTGGTAGTAGCGTTTGAAAAGTGCAGTTTAAAAAAAGGTTTATAGGCTTGCCAACAAAGACTAATTTCAGAAATACATGCAGATATGGTACAATATCAAAAGTACTTATTAATTGGAGGAAAACAAGATGAAGGATGAGATAAAGTTATTTATATGAAACAGGCGTTTAGTGAAAATATTCTTAAATATAAGTCTGATGACTTATAGGCATCAGAATGAACACATGAGGAGAAGAACTGCCCTAACTGACCCACAGACCTGCAGCATGACACAGAGCTGGCCCAGTCAACTTGCTTATTACATGCTATGCTCCGTAGATGACAGCTAAAACTGGGATAATAAATTAAAGTAAAATACACAATGAATGCTAAAAGAAGTTGATATTGAGAAAAATGTAAGAGAGAGAAAAAGAAACTTAATAATCGCTAAGCATCCAAAGTGAGTATATGAATACCTGTTTTCTATTTCATCTAAGAAAAGGACGTGGGTAAGCCCATTTCCCCTTGTTAGAGACATTTAGGATATTTGGGGAAAATGTCCTGACTCTATATATATATAAGTCTTGCTTATCAAAGTGAAAAGTCATGGATTGCCATTTAAAGACTGATCACGAGGATGTTCTTTAAATACCTAGAAAGTGCATTGCTAATACATCCCAATTTAGTTTGAATGAAAATTAAATTATAGTCTTTGGCAAAAGAAATTATTAGTTCATGACTTGATTATATTTTGAATATGTATTTCATAGATTATATTTGATTATATATTGAAGAAGAATTTTGCTGTAGTGTCCTTTTATTTTGAGGGAGATGTTTTAAATCGCTGTCCTTGCCGTAGAAAATTATTGAATTGAATGGAAGGGCATAGAAGGAAATTATATTAGTATTTATGTCATGTATCATCAATTCTTTTTCTTTCATGATCTATTCTAGACATTTTTTAAAAAGTCACAGCAAAAATTGGAAATATTTGGATTTATTCCAATCTGTATCCTTAAAATGTCAAATAAAATCTCCACTCATGAAGGCTTATTTTTCGTGCTGCACAGGTTTAGTGACAGGGCTTCCTGGGGGAGGAAGTACGTTACAGCTGCACTGAGCTGAAAGTTACAGTAAAAGAATATTTTTCCACCATTATCAGTTTTCAGCACAGATTCTGTCTCTAATTTGTGATTGAGTCACTGAACCAGGAAGGTGTTTACCTGCAAGGTGAGCTGGTCGAAACGGGAGAAGCTTTTAAGTTCTAAAATTTCAGCCATAGTCTTCCCTAGAGGAAGAAAAAAGTGGGTCTCCTCCTCCCTTTTTTATATGCTCTTGTCAATCACAAAGCCTCTTTGTACTGGTCGGGCCTGGATGGTGACTGAGGGCTGGCTGTTTATCGTGTTCCCGTCATCCTAAAACGCAAAATAAAAGGAGGAGGAAAACATAACTTTGGGTTCCCAGGCCTTAGAGAATTAAGTTGCTTGTGGCAGCCCGGGTCCTCTGAATCCAAGCTACCTTGGAATGCTTTCTGAGGTGATTTGTTTGTTCACTAAAATGGAGTATGTAATTCTTACAGTTTTAAGCTCCTTAAAGCACATTCAGAACAAGAATAATATTCAGAATCTGATAATGGAAAGCAGTTGAGCTTATCAGAGTTAACGTCTTCTATCACAGAAACATCAAGCTCTAGTAATAGGAGCACAATTGCTATTTTATCTTATGTTTCTTGCTTGAGTGTTAAAAAGATGCTTTTGGAATTGGATAATTCTCAATTGTACCAATTGTAATTGTACCAATTGTAATATTTTGTACAAACCCTTCTTGCAGGGTGTCATTTTAAGATATTTTCAGGGATTCTTATAGAAGAGGAGACTCCCCTCACCTTTTAAAATCACTAGCAACTTCTGGTATGAAACATGTAGGGAAATTTGTTATAGCAAGCCAACCTTGTTGAAATTACTTGAGTCCTAAGACTTACAGTCATTAAAGTTTTTGATCGCTTAACTAAGTTATTGACTCTTTCTTTTGGATTTTAGCTTATATCCCTTATAATTTTCTATTACATTCTAATGATAGGAACAACTGTGTGAATGGATAGGAGTTGGACTGATATGGCTTTCACCTTAAAAGAATATTGACCTGGTGAAATAGTGTTCTTTTAAATTATTCTTTAGAAGAGCAGAAATAAAATAGTTCCAATAAGGATGAAAAAGAAAGGTTTTGTTGTTAAATGAGGTATTCCTTTTTATTGATTCCGAAGTACACACTTACTAATGCTCAAGAGGTATAAAATGAATTATTACAAATTCAGATGTCTGATGTAAAAGCTATAAGGAAATTCTCAAACTTGTATGTGCATACAGATCACTGGGAGATTTTATTGAAATGCAGATGATGATTCAGTTGGTCTGGGGTGGGATCTTAGCTTCTGCATTTCCAGGAAGTTCCCAGGTGATGCTAGTGCTGCTGGCCCTGGGATCACATCTTGAGCGGCACATCTGTAAGTCACCTCAAGAAACAAATTATAAAATTAAAATGAAAAAAAAAAAATCCAAGACTTTATAATCTCACTGCCTCTCTTGGCAACCCATTCTAGTAGTTGACAATATATAGAGTCAGGACATTTTCCCCAAATATCCTAAATGTCTCTAACAAGGGGAAATGGGCTTACCCAAGTCCTTTTCTTAGATGAAATAGAAAACAGGTATTCATATACTCACTTTGGATGCTTAGCGATTATTAAGTTTCTTTTTCTCTCTCTTACATTTTTCTCAATATCAACTTCTTTTAGCATTCATTGTGTATTTTACTTTAATTTATTATCCCAGTTTTAGCTGTCATCTACGGAGCATAGCATGTAATAAGCAAGTTGACTGGGCCAGCTCTGTGTCATGCTGCAGGTCTGTGGGTCAGTTAGGGCAGTTCTTCTCCTCATGTGTTCATTCTGATGCCCACGCTGAAGAGACAAAAGCTATGCAAGGAAAGCCGTCCTCAGGGCAGTGGAATGAGGTTTGTTTTCACTAACGCATTCTCCAAAATGTTTGTACGTGTATATCTTAAGTGCTTTATTAGCACACATCTATATTCGCTCATTTACCAAGGCATTTTCTTCGAGTATGAGTTCCCTAGCTGGGGTCCTGAGTTGTTTTTGTTGTATAAACCATACTTATAAGGTGTTGTCTTTCCAAAGCATTCAACTCAGTTTCCATGGAAAAAAAAATTTAATCCTTTTTGGTTTATGTAATGTGTAGGTCAGTTACATAATTACATTAATAAATATAAATGACATCAACACATCTGGGGACAAACACAACCGATTTTTGACAGGCATATAACTCAGCTAGTGTGAACAGAGGTGTATGCAGTCATATTTGAGAGTGGTGTTTTTATTTCTGAGCAATCAATGTGAATATTAGAATGTTTTACAGAGAGAAAATAGAGACGCCAAGATAAATTTGTCTTATTTAATGTAGTCTCCTAAATGGAGGTTAGATAATTTTTTACAGTAAAGAGCACATTTAAAACATACTAACTTCTGATCCTACACCTTTTACCTCTGCAATATCATCATCCTGGCTTCTTTTCCATTCTTTCAGGATTTTTTTCTATGCTTTAAAGCCCTCAAAATTTGGCCGTTACCCTTTTTTTTTTGGTGGTGGTGGTGGGGGCGGGGGGCTTGTTATTTATCCTAGTAGAGCCAAACTTCAGTCACACTTTCACTGTAGGAATCAATTTATATATTTGACATAGATCTTGATGCTTATTTAGCCTAAAAATAACTGAATTTAAGAATTCATGGATTATATGCTGATTCAGTGTTATTTTAAGTTCATTTGATATGTTGCAAAATTCCATAAACAAAAGTATTTTCCTTTAAAGTGAATAATACCAATACTTAATGTTTCAGAGGGTCATAGATTTTTAGAGTAGGGAGCAAATTAGAGATTATGTAATATAGCATTGTCCCTTTTCTGTTGAGGAAACAGAATCTCTGAGGATTTTTGTGACTTGTCTTAGCTCAGTCAGCAATTAGGGCAGAGGTAGAAGTAGAATTTTGAAAAATTTGCTTTAAATACCATAAATCATTTCAAAACAGTTGAATATTTAGAAATTTATGTGAGAAACATGGCAAAAGATTCAGCTGTTTTTGTACTCTTAAATGTACAATGTAATGGAAAGCACTTTTTGAGAGGAAAGCTGAAATTAAACGGAAAGACCTAGAAATTAAGGAAGGTAAAAGTTTGGTCACAATTTTCTTAATGCATATTTTGGGTTTGTGTATGAAATAGTTTTAACTATAACAGAAATACCATCTCAGGGGATTATTAATCTTTCTGTTTGAAATAATATTTCTGATAATTGCCATTAGAAATCCTTGGAACTCCTTTCTTGTGACTAGATTTTAAACCAGAAAGGAGAAAAGCTCCTTTGTAGTCAGATGGCTATGCTTTCTGTCTTTGTGTTTCAGCCTCTCTCCCTTTCCCTATCTTCCTCCCTGCCTCTGACCCTCCCCATCTCCACCGTTTCTCTTTCAATCTTTTTGTTTTTTGCTTTATTATATATTGTCAAGGAAATAACTAGAATTGCTTTGTGGCACTTACCATTAAATATCCATCATGTCATTTTAAGTGTGACAAATGTGTCTGTGAATGGCATTTTAGAATGGAATTAAATTTATGTTACTCCTCCTTATGCCTTATTACTAATTTCTTAAAACGAAGAAACTATACATTAGTATATATTTATAATCATCTCTGAAATTTTATCATGAATATGTTTTTATGAAATGTAAAGAGATATGTATTAAACAGCAGTTGGTACATTTTAAGGACTTCAGTTTTAATTTCTGCAATATAGTTGCAGCCTTAAGGCCAGTGCATATAGTCAGTTGTCACTTACATTTAATCTTCTAAAGGTAAGTTACATTAATTTCATGTAGGAACTCAGAAACATATTAAACTTTATTCTGTATTTATTACCTTTGAGAACATTATTTTACTTGTAGCATTAAAGTTTATTTTGTTGAAAAATGACTGACTAGATTTCCAAAGAGATTTATAAAAAGAGATTGTTATTTTTTAAAGCTCTGAACTACTTGAAATTTCATAAGTCTGAAACTAGGTTGTAGAAGACAGGTTTTACATTCTTGGTTTTCAGATCAAATTGGCTACAGTAATAATAAGCTACAATTGAAATATGAAACTTTGACGTAAAGCAGAAATTGGAATGTTACTAACAGCTGTTGTCATAAAAGAGAGTGGCTAGAATTTTATTGTGTGTATAGAACATCTCACAAGTCTCATCTTTTAGCTTACTGAATTTAGTTCTAATTCTGCTCTGCTTCATTTCTCTTCAAGAACCAAATGTTTCCTCTCCAGAAATGAATTAAATGGATATTAGGCTGATCACACCCACCTTGTAAAACGTTCTGTCATGTCTAAAACTGATCACACCCACCTTGTAAAATGTTCTGTCTTGTCTAAAACTATTCTTTCCAAATCATAATTCCTTTGGGTTTAACTGTTTTTATGGGTTAATAATATTTAGATCTTGACCTCCTGCCCCATTTCTAACCCTGCAAATCTGACTAGATTCCCTCTCTTGGCTGTTGAACTTTTTTTTTAAGATTTTATTTATTTATTTGAGAGAGAGTGCGAGAGAGAGAACATGAGCAGAGGGAGGGGTAGAGGGAGAAGAAGACCCCTTCCCCTGCTGAGCAGGGATCCCAGCACCCTGGGATCATGACCTGAGTGAGCCCAAGGTAGACACTTAACCAACTGAACCACCCAGGGGCCCTCCCCCTCTTTTTTTTGGCTGTGAACTTTTTGTTTAAATTCAGCCTATCTCTTCTTTTCAGCATAATTTCCCTTCTTTTTCTTTTTTTTTTTCCACCTGTCAGTGAAGTCTACCCTGTGAGTGGTCATCTACAAGGTGGGAGTCATTATACAGGTCACACTTTGGGCACAGCATGCCTTATTTCAGTGCCCAGTTTTGTGGCGTGTGACTAATGTACCCTAAGTAGAACCTTCTATATTCTCATATAGGAAATAGTGCAGAAAGTCTGATTTCTTGGCCTGCAACATGAGTGGAAGAAATTTTAAATGTTTATGGCAAGGGCTATCAACACACTAGTGAAAGAGACAAATATTGTGAATCTGAGGAACAGATATTTAAGTTTTATCAGCTTTGAAGGAGTCATATATTAATAGGAACTTTACATGTAAATAGTATACAAAGTTCCCGTGACTTAAAAAATCCACCCTACTAGTCAGTGTCCGCCAGAGCATCTGAGCCATTTTGTCCCTCTTTGGCAGTTGGAGAGGGCTGTGGATGGTGACACTCTGATGAAAGATGAAATAATTATAGCTAGCTAGTATTTACTGAATGCTTATTATGTGTCAGGCATTGTGTTTAAACAGTATTGGGTTAATCCTTCCTAGTACCCACTATACACTAGGGTAGGTACTATTATCTTCCCATATTCCACGTGAGGGAACTGAGGCTTTGAGAGGCCAAGTAACTTGCCAAGGATTATAGAACTAGAAATAAACAGAGATGAGGTTTGCTTTAAGGTCTCTTTAATCTCAGAGCCTGTTCTCATTTTCTTACCTATCTGACCACACCAGTACTTCCAGTCTTTTCCACATCATGTCATACCTAGAAAGTGTGCGTGTGTTTACAGCATGGTGGGGGAAACGGCTAGGCTGCTTACAACTGGAGGCAACTGACCTGGAGATGATGGATAACCTAGAGGTCTCTCCCTGGATCCCACTGAGTCAAGTCAGAGTAAAGAAGGATTTAGTACCTAGTGATACTGGTCAGTTATTTGTGGCAGGCCCACCCATTGGGAAGCTCTGCGCTACACTACAGTGTCCCTGTAGAAAATAGGACGTGAGAGGTTTTTTTTTCCTAAGTTCACAATGCCTCCGGCTCCCCTTATCATCACAGACCAGGTGGTGGGAGTTTGGATTGGTGATGTGTTCTCAGATCTGTTATATTCCTCTCTTCCTCCCTCGCCCCCATCATCTGCTGAAGTAATAACAACATATTATTGATGGTTGAGTTTTGTTCATTCAAGAAATATTTATTGAATATTTCTATGTGCAGCACTTTGGTAGTTAAAAAAGATTCACGGTTTGCCAGCAGAGATGATACTTGTTGCCATGGTCTGGATGTTTGTGTCCCCCTTCAGATTCATACATTAAAATTCTAACCTTCCAGGTGATGGTATAGAAGGAGGGGCCTTTTGGTGGTGATTAGGCTATGCAGGTGGAACCCTCATGAATGGGATCAGTGTCCTTATAAAACAGGCCCAAGAGAGATATTTTGGTCCTTTTGCCATGTGAAGACACTGCAAGAAAGTGCCATCCCACACACCAGGAAACTGGTTCTCACCACACACTGAATCTTACCAGACACTGGTGCCTTGATCTTGGACTTCTTAGCCTCTAGAACTATGAGCAGTAAGTTTCTATTGTTTATAAGCTACTAAGACTATGGCATTTTGTTGAAGCAGCTCAAATGGACAAAGACATTTGTACATCAATTACTTTACTATAGCGTGTACAGTATCCTACCCGTGTCATAAACAAAGTGCAACAAACAGGAAGGGTACTGTGATTAGTTTCAGTTAGTAAGTGTAGTGAATGTTTCACTAACAGGTAGCATCTTATCCAGGCCTTGAAAGATTAGTGGAATTTAAACACAGGAGGTTAAGAGGTTGGTGATGAGGACAGTAATGCAGATAGAGTTGATAGTATCAGGAAAGACTTAGACTAAAGTTGGAATGCTTAGAACAGTGTTTACCTGTTAAAAAGAAAGGGAGGGACAAGGAGAGGAAAAGAACCCTTTCTTGCCCCTTGTTTCTTCCAGTTAGTACCTTATTTCTTTCTTCCTTTGTATAGCCAAATTTCTCAAATCATTTGCCCATACTTGCTGTTTGGCCTTCTTCTGTGCCGCTGTAATCTGATTTCCACATACTATGCTTCTGAGATTCATTTCGCTGAGATCATCAAAGACACCCTGTAACTAAATCTCCCAGGCACGTTTATGTTCTTATCAGGTCTCTCAACTGGTTACAACATTGTTGTCCATGTGTCATCCCTTAAAACATTCTCCTTAGTTTCCCTGAAATCATGTTTTTCCTCTCTGTCTAGTCACTCCTCCATCCTCTTTTTGTCCCTCTCTTACTTCTACCATCCTTAAGTGTTCTTGTATTCAATATTCTTTTCTAGGACCTCACCTTTTCTTACTCTTCATACTCTCTGTGGGTACTCTTACACATTTCTCTGGGTTCAGTTACCATGTATATACTGACGACCCCCTAATCTATATCTGTGTCTCAGATCTCTCCTGAACTGCTTGCTTAGTTATCTCACTGCCCCTCAAAATAAATTTTTCCCAAATTGAACATATTGTCACTGTCTCAACCCCTCCCCTAACCTCTTCTACCCTAAACTCTGTTTTTCATCAAGTGTTGATTGCAATAAAAGGAAATGCCACCTACCCCGTTGGCCCCAGTTGGAAATTTGGCCACCATCCCAAACTTCTCCTTTTCAATTACTACGATATCGTCAGTCACCAAGAATTATCTATTTTGCCTCTTTAATAAATGTCGAATCCCTGAGACTCTCTCCATGCCCACTGTTGCTGCTCTCCTCCTTGATCAAGGCTTCCTTTGCCTTGGTACCACAACTGCCTTCTTATAGGTTTCCACGCGTCTCTTGTCTCACCTGTCCAGTTCATTTCCGAACTATAACCAGAGAGTATTCTGATCCTGTGCTTCCAGTTTAAAGCCATTCAGTGAATTTTTTGCCCTCAGAGTAAAGTCTAAACTCAGGTATTTATAAGTCTTTTTATAATGGTCTGGTCTCACCTGAGAGACTAGGATCCTGCTCAGGAATTGGAGTCTGTTGCTTGGATTTGGATACCACTTTGTGTGATGTTGGACCGATTATCTTTCTTTTGCCTCATTTCTTTGCTTTGTTAAAATGGGATTAGGATTATTGCTAGGATTGAATGAGTTGTTAGAACAATACCTTGTATGTAGTAATTAGTCAGTAAATGTTAACTCTTATTATTGCAATTGTTACCTTACCCAAATCCATTATTAAATCCAATCTTAGGGCATCACTTAATATGGTCATTCACTGGTTAGAGCACAAGGATTTCTGTGATTTCAGCATACGTGGGGAGCATGAGGTAATTGGTGATTGTTGCAGATATGTACTAGCAGAAAGTAAATGGTTTATATGTTAGGTGCCAAATGAGAGAATAGACATTTGAACACCATCAGATTTCAAAAGAGGAAGAAGATGTTTTGTGAAAATTTGATCTGTCCTTTAAAAAGATAATCAGTACAGTGGTAGCTGCAGTAGCTAACATTTACTGAGCCCCTGCTATGTGCCAGGGACTATGTTAAACATTTTATGTACATTATTTTCCTCAAAAGAGCTTTCAGAAATGTTATTTGTAGCCCTGTTTTACAGATGAGGAAACTGAATCAACAAAAATGAGGCCGTCCTATCAAATGTAGAGCTGGAATTCAAATCCAGAGAGATGACCAAGAAGTCTTCCAATTATTCATGTTTTCAAATGTTTTTCCTTATCTGTCACAAGTCTTTTGAGGCAATGCATGCACACACACAATCTCTTTGTCTCTCTAGTGGTGTTGAAAAACAATTTAGTTTCTTCATCCTGACATTATTTTAAATGTATATAAAATATGGCATATTTATCCAAACTCCTCATGCATAAAATACATTCTTCAAGTAAATTATAGTCTCAGCATGTAGAAAGAAAAAAAATTCCAAACATCAGCCTTGTAACATGAAAGGTTTCGGGAGTCAGTGTTCAAATGCACAAAACAAATAAATAAATATTTGACATGTTGTGTTACCTCAGGCTTTTTTTTTTTTTTTTTTAAAGATTTTATTTATTTGACAGAGAGAGACACAGCGCGAGAGGGAACACAAGCAGGGGGAGTGGGAGGGAGAAGCAGGCTTCCCGCGGAGCAGGGAGCCCGACGCGGGGCTCGATCCCAGGACCCCGGGATCATGACCTGAGCCGAAGGCAGACGCCCAACGACCGAGCCACCCAGGCGCCCTACCTCAGGCTTTTAAGTGAAACATTCCGAGTTAAGTTTAGAGGAGCTTATGTTAAATATGTCTGTCGCTTTAGCCTTTTGTACTTTTGCAAATGTTAAAAAAGAACTAATATCCTATTGACAGTAGAGAAGTTCTGTTCAGGCTTGATTTAATCTGACTCTGTAGGCTTAGTACATTTCATGAAAGGAGAGCATTTGTTACAGAGCTTCTGTCTGAAGATTTGGGATGTTTATATTGGGTTTTTATTTTATTTGCAATAGACTTTAAATGGTGTTACAACAAGTACTATATTTTCGAACACCAAACACATTAGATTCTCTTGTGAGGATAGATTGGCTTTGGTTGCCACCTATGTGGTAATACCTTTTTCTTTCATTTCATTGGAAAAGATTATCCAACAATTATTGTCGTTCATCCCAGATTTAATTTGGTATTATGCATACCTATTGCATGGTTTGCTTTTTGTTCTTTCTTTTAAAATATCTAAAAGTTAATTTTGATTTTTTTTTTTTTGATAGCTTGCCCTAGCAGGCCAAAACTATGAACATTTTTCACTTTTCAGAATGTTATTTAGTCTTTTGTTCTTTCTGTTTCTTTGATAAAGAGATTATCAACTCTTTTTTCAACTGTCAGGATGTAGGGATGTAGACAACAATTCACAAGTTAATTGAGCTCTTTATGAAAAGAATATGACTTACTGCTTTTCACTAATACCAGATGAAAGAAGGTTTTTTTCTTTGAAATTTCTCACAGACATATTTATTTGTATTAGTGCATTTGTATGCCAAGTGACTTCTGATTTTTCCCCCTTTAAAGAAAACATCTTGGAAATGAAGTCTTGGCAATTGGCTTCTCTTTTCCACTGTTTATATTTCTATCAGTGATTTTAGATCATCCATCCTGATGTTTTAGTTTGGGTTAGGATGGGGGAAAATGTAACCTTAAACTCTCTTTCTCCCTCTCTCTCTCTTTTTGACTGCCTTTTGAACATACAGTTGGCAATTTCGTAGTGGAATGAGCAGGCTTTAGAATTAGACTACTCTGGATTCAGATTCCACTTTTACCATTCACTGGTTGTGTGCAACCTTGAATAATTTACTTAATCTCCTGGAGCCTATTTATTTATTCATAAAATACCAATAATTTCTTCTTTGCTGATTGTACTGAAGATTAGAGACAGTTCTGATAAGGCCTCGTTCAGTGCCTGACACATAGTAAATACTCAGTAAATTTGTGGGGATTGTGCCACTTCTGTGAAGGAAAAAGATATTTTAGTTTGAGAAAATATCTGTTAAATTTTGTAATAGTTGTTAGTGCTAATCACTAAATATTTCCAAATTTTTCCCCCGACCTTGGGTTACATGGTAGGCATGTACTTTACTGACCCTTGAAGCTAAATGTGACTAGATTGGGCCAAATGGATGTGAATGAATGTGATTTATGTATGTCACTTCCAGGCAGAAGCTTTAAGAATTCATGTATCAGTTGCCATATCCCCATTCCTGTCTTTCCTTTTTTTTTTTTAAGATTTTATTTATTTATTCGACAGAGAGAGAGCACAAGTAGGCAGAGTGGCAGGCAGAGGGAGAGGGAGAAGCAGGCTCTCCGCCGAGCAGAGAGCCAGACGGGGGCTCGATCCCAGGACCCCAGGACCATGACCCAAGCCGAAGGCAGCTGCTCAACTGGCTGAGCCACCCAGGCGCCCCTATTCCTATCTTTCTGATAGAAGAAATACATGTCAAGATAGAGAGGACCCATCAGCCTGGGTTCCTGACTACATTGAACAGAGCTCCTCCTGCTGAGCTTGCAGCATGAGCTAGAAATAAACTTACTGTGTTATGCCACTGAGATTGGGGCATAGTTCCTTACTGCTGTCAAACCATGTCCCGAATGATACAGAACTACTCAGAAATCGTGTGTAGTTTTTATGTGAATGAAGCAAAATCTTTACTTGTTGTAAATGAAGATTTGACCTTTAGAAAACACAAATTGTTTATGATTGTTCATTAATGCAAAATTGATCTTGAACATCGTGGCCTTTGAAAACACAGACTATATTTTATAAGAATGTAGTGCTTAAAAGGCACGTTGGAATCTAGAAGTTACATTCTTAATAAGTATAACATGGGGGTGGGGTACATTGTTAGGCAGTAGAAAGCCTCTGGGTTTCATTTAGTGTGGAGGACCCCATGCCTGATAGCAGCAAGAGTAGCTGTTTAACACCACTGAACACCACAGGTCCTGAGCGAAAGATAAAAGGTTAGGAACTGTAGATTCAGATTAATGGTATTTCATAATAGTTGCTGCCACTTGCATTGCTAGCATGATTGCCTATTTAAGCATCTGCTTTACATGCTTTGGGGGTTGAGTGAGAATGTGCACCACTTGTTCTGGCTGCTTCATCTCGAGCAAGTTCTATAATTCTTTTGGTTTTGTTTTCTTACCCATGAAATGGGCAGGGTAATGCCGCCTGATGATGTAAAGATATGAGCTAATGTATTATGGAATAGCATATTCAATATTTAGCTCTGTGACTGTAATTTAGAAGGTGCTAAAAATATGGGAGTTCCTATGCTCTCCTGTTAACTGCATTTGTTGTGAAAGGTGGTGCTGATGCATTATTAAGACCTTCCTTTTTCTACATGTTTTTAGAAAGGAGTGATACTATTCCTTTTCTTGTGAGTAGTAGCGTTTATAAAATCCTTTTATTTTCTGTAATATCACATAAAACTCACTAGACTATGAGTTTCTTGAGGGGCATGAACTCTTTTTTTAATTCTAGAGGACTACCAAATACCTGTTAAAATAGGTCTTCATTTCTGTGTATAGTATAGGCCCTCAGTAAATGGTAGGTTAGATTCAATTTATTCTTTAATTATCCAGCAGCGTATTTATCATGCTCATACTTATACATATAGACTGCATATTGAATATAGAAATATTATTTCTTGACTTGCCTATATGAACAGGTGTTAGTCTAGAAACTTTCTATTAAATTAAATCGTCAGAACGCTGTTTGCTTTGTGCCCGTCTGATGATAAAAGGTTGTTGATGAGGGGCGCCTGGATGGCTCAGTTGGTTGAGCAGCTGCCTTCAGCTCAGGTCATGATCCCAGGGTCCTGCGATCGAGCCCCGCATCGGGCTCTCTGAAGTTCAGCAGGGAGCCTGCTTCTCCCTCTCCCTCTGCCTGCTGCTTCTCCTGCTTGTGCTCTCTCACTCTCTGTCAAATAAATAAATAAAATCTTAAAAAAAAAAAAAAGGTTGTTGATGAAACAAATTTCCCATATCATACCCTGTTTTGTCCATTGTCTTACATTTTGAAAAAAATCTTGATTCCCTGTTTAGGGCTTTCTGAATATTGTTGCCACGTGAGAAGAGAGGCAATATACATCTGAAACTGCAGCAGAGGTTGCAATTGCAAATTGCAGATTTATCGTAATCTATGTCAGGAGACTGTATACATTATTGATTCTGTAGAACTGACAAAATTTGTAGATTTAGTGATACATAATTGAAACATCTTCGGTGGCTAATGCCAATGTTAGAAACAGTTTAGAAACAAATTCTAGGGATGCCTGGGTGCTCAGTCAGTTAAGCGTCTGCCTTCAGCTCAGGTCATGATCCCAGAGTCCTGGGATGGAGTCCTGCATTGGGCTCTGTGCTCGGCAGGGAGCCTGCTTCTCCCGCTGCCTGCCGCTCCCCCTGCTTGTGCTCTCTCTCACTCTCTCTTTCTCTCAAATAAATAAATAAAATCTTTAAAAAAAAAATCTAGTTTAGTTTTAGGAATAGTCTTGCTTTATGTTTGAGTAGTCTTATTATATTCTTCATTATCATTTCATACCACCTAAGAATTGAATTTCCTTCAGAATGTGTAGTTCGTAACTAACGCTACTTTTGATTAGTATACTATATGACAGTGTAGTATCCAGAATTTTCATTCATTTGAAATACTATAAAAAATGCTAATTATCAATTCATTGTGTTTTTTATTATGTTAATCACCATACATTGCATCATTAGTTTTTCAATTTTCCCTCTTCAATTTTCCCTTCCTGCTATCTTCTTTTTTTTTTTCTGTTTTTCTTTATTATGTTATGTTAATCACCGTACATTGCATCATTAATTTTTGATATAGTGTTCCATGATTCATTGTTTGTGTATAACACCCAGTGCTCCATGCAGAACGTGCCCTCCTTAATACCCATCACCAGGCTAACCCATCCTCCCATCCCCCTCCCCTCTAGAACCCTCAGTTTGTTTTTCAGAGTCCATTGTCTCTCATGGTTCATCTCCCCATCCGATTTCCCCCCCTTCATTCTTCCCCTCCTGCTATCTTCTTTTTTTTTTTTTTAACATATAATGTATTATTTGTTTCAGAGGTACAGGTCTGTGATTCAACAGTCTTACACAATTCACAGCACTCACCATAACACATACCCTCCCCAGTGTCTATCACCCAGCCACCCCATCCCTCCCACCCCCAACCACTCCAGCAACCCTCAGTATATTTCCTGAGATTAAGAATTCCTCATATCAGTGAGGTCATATGATACATGTCTTTCCCTGATTGACTTATTTTGAAATGCTCAGCATAATACCCTCCACTTCCATCCACGTCGTTCCAAATGGCAAGATTTCATTCCTTTTGATGGCTGCATAATATTCCATTGTATATATATATATATATATATATATATATATATATATACACACATATACACCATATCTTCTTTATCCATTCATCTGTTGATGGACATCTTGGCTCTTTCCATAGTTTGGCTATTGTGGACATTGCTGCTATAAACATCGGGGTGCACGTACCCCTTTGCATCCCTACATTTGTATCTTTGGGGTAAATACCCAGGAGTGCAATTGCTGGGTCTTATGGTAGCTCTATTTTCAACTTTTTGAGGAACCTCCATACGGTTTTCCAGAGTGGCTGCACCAGCTTGCATTCCCACCAACAGTGTAGGAGGGTTCCGCTTTCTCCGCATCCACGCCAGCATCTGTCGTTTCCTGACTTGTTAATTTTAGCCATTCTGACTGGTGTGAGGTGGTATCTCATTGAAGTTTTGATTTGGATTTCCCTGATGCCAAGGGATGTTGAGCACTTTTTCATGTGTCTGTTGGCCATTTGGATGTCTTCTTTGGAAAAATGTCTGTTCATGTCTTCTGCCCATTTCTTGATTGGATTCTTTGTTCTTTGGGTGTTGAGTTTGATAAGTTCTTTATAGATTTTGGATACTAGCCCTTGATCTGATATGTCATTTGCAAATATCTTCTCCCATTCTGTCGGTTGTCTTTTGGTTTTGTTGACTGTTTCTTTTGCTGTGCAAAAGGTTTTCATCTTGATGAAGTCCCAAAGCTCATTTTTGCCCTTGCTTCCCTTGCCTTTGGCGATGTTTCTAGGAAGAAGTTGCTGCGGCTGAGGTCGAAGAGGTTGCTGCCTGTGTTCTCCATTAGCATTCTGATGGACTCCTGTCTCACATTGAGGTCTTTCAACCATTTGGAGTCTATTTTTGTGTGTGGTGTAAGGAAATGGTCCAGTTTCATTCTTCTGCATGTGGCTATCCAATTTTCCCAACACCATTTGTTGAAGAGACTGTCTTTTTGCCATTGGACATTCTTCCCTGCTTTGTCAAAGATGAGTTGACCATAGAGTTGAGGGTCCATTTCTTGGCTCTCTATTCTGTTCCATTGATCTATGTGTCTGTTTTTGTGCCAGTACCATACTGTCTTGATGATGACAGCTTTGTAATAGAGCTTGAAGTCCGGAATTGTGATGCCACCAGCTTTGCTTTGCTTTTCAACATTCCTCTGGCTATTCGGGGTCTTTTCTGGTTCCATACAAATTTTAGGATTATTTGTTCCATTTCTTTGAAAAAAGTGGATGGTATTTTGATGGGGATTGCATTGAATGTGTAGATTGCTCTAGGTAGCATTGACATCTTCACAATATTTGTTCTTCCAATCCATGAGCATGGAACGTTTTTCCATTACTTTATGTCTTCCCCAATTTCTTTCATGAGTATTTTACAGTTTTCTGAGTACAGATCCTTTGCCTCTTTGGTTAGATTTATTCCTAGGTATCTTATGGTTTTGGGTGCAATTGTAAATGGGATCGACTCCTTAATTTCTCTTTCTTTCTTGTTGATGGTGTATAGGAATGTCACTGATTTCTGTGCATTGATTTTATATCCTGCCACTTGACTGAATTCCTGTATGAATTCTAGCAGTTTTGGGGTGGAGTCTTTTGGGTTTTCCACATAAAGTATCATATCATCTGCAAAGAGTGAGAGTTTGACTTCTTCTTTGCCGATTCGGATGCCTTTGATTTCTTCTTGTTGTCTGATTGCTGTGGCTAGGACTTCTAATACTATGTTGAATAGCAGTGGTGATAGTGGACATCCTGCTGTGTTCCTGACCTTAGGGGGAAAGCTCTCAGTTTTTCCCCATTTAGAATGATATTGGCTGTGGGTTTTTCATAGATGGATTTTATGATTTTGAGTTATGTACCTTCTATCCTTATACTCTGAAGAGTTTTGATCAAGAAAGGATGTTGTACTTTGCCAAATGCTTTTTCTGCATCTACTGAGAGGATCATATGGTTCTTGTTCTTTCTTTTATTAATGCATGGTATCACACTGATTGATTTGCAGATGTTGAACCAACCTTGCAGCCCAGGGATAAATCCCACTTGGTGGTGGTGAATAATCCTTTTAATGTACTGTTGGATCCTATTGGTTAGTATTTTGGTGAGAATTTTTGCATCCATATTCATCAAGGATATTGGTCTGTAATTCTCTTTTTTGATGGGGTCGTTGTCTGGTTTTGGGATCAAGGTAACAGTGGCCTCATAAAACGAGTTTGGAAGTTTTCCTTCCATTTCTATTTTTTGGAACAGTTTCAGAAGAATAGGTATTAATTCTTCTTTAAATGTTTGGTAGAATTTCCCTGGGAAGCCATCTGGCTCTGGGCTTTGTTTGTTGGGAGATTTTTGATGACTGCTTCAATTTCCTTAGTGGTTATAGGTCTGTTCAGGTTTTCTATTTCTTACTGCTTCAGTTTGGGTAGTTGATACATCTCTAGGAATGCATTCATTTCTTCTAGATTATCTAATTTGCTGGCATATAGTTGCTCATAATATGTTCTTATAATAATATGTTCTTATAATATGTTCTCATAATATGTTCTTATAATAATCTCTCTGCTTTCATTCATGATTTTGTTGATTTGGGTCATTTCTCTTTTCTTTTTGAAAGTCTGGCCAGGGGTTTATCAATCTTGTTAATTCTTTCAAAGAACCAGCTCCTAGTTTCGGTGATCTGTTCTCCTGTTCTTTTGGTTTCTATTTCATTGATTTCTGCTCTGATCTTTATTATTTCTCTTCTTCTGCTGATTTTAAGCTTTATTTGCTGTTCTTTCTCCAGCTCCTTTAGGTGTAGGGTTAGGTTGTATATTTGAGACCTTGTTTCTTGAGAAAGGCTCGTATTGCTATATACTTTCCTCTTAGGACTGCCTTTGCTGCATCCCAAAGATTTTGAACAGTTGTGTTTTCATTTTCATTGGTTTCCATGAATTTTTTTAATTCTGCTTTAATTTCCTGGTTGACCCATTCATTCTTTAGTAGGATGCTCTTTAGCCTCCATGTATTTGAGTTCTTTCCGACTTTCCTCTTGTGATTGAGTTCTAGTTTCAAAGCATTGTGGTCTGAAAATAGGCAGGGAATGATCCCAATCTTTTGGTACCGGTTGAGACCTGATTTGTGACCTAGGATGTGATCTGTTCTGGAGAATGTTCCATGGGCACTAGAGAAGAATGTGTATTCCGTTGCTTTGGGATGGAATGTTCTGGATATGTTTGTGAAGTCCATTTGGTCCAGTGTGTCATTTAAAGTCTTTATTTCCTTGTTGATCTTTTGCTTAGATGATCTGTCCATTTCAGTGAGGGGGGTGTTAAAGTCCCCCACTATTATTGTATTGTTGTCGATGTGTTTCTTGGCTTTTGTTATTAATTGGCTTATATAATTGGCTGCTCCCATGTTAGGGGCATAGATATTTACAATTGTTAGATCTTCTTGTTGGATAGACCCTTTAAGTAGGATATAGTGTCCTTCCTCATCTCTTATTACAGGCTTTGGTTTAAAATCTAATTTGTCTGATATAAGGATTGCCACCCCAGCTTTCTTTTGGTGTCCATTAGCATGGTAAATGGTTTTCCACCCCCTCACTTTCAATCTGGGGGTGTCTTTGGGTCTAAAATGAGTCTCTTGCAGACAGCATATCGATGGGTCTTGTTTTTTTTATCCAGTCTCATACCGTGTGTGTTTTGATTGGGTCATTTAGCCCATATACATTCAGGGTAAGTATTGAAAGATATGAATTTAGTGCCATTGTATTGCCTCTAAGGTGACTGTTACTGTATATTGTTTGTGTTCCTTTCTGGTCTATGTTACTTTTAGGCTCTCTCTTTGCTTAGGGGACCCCTTTCAATATTTCTTGTAGGGTTGGTTTCGTGTTTGCAAATTCCTTTAGTTTTTGTTTGTCCTGGAAGCTTTTTATCTCTCCTTCTATTTTCAATGACAGCCTAGCTGGATATAGTATTCTTGGCTGCATATTTTTCTCATTTAGTGCTCTGAATATATCATGCCAGTCCTTTGTGGCCTGCCAGGTCTCTGCAGATAGGTCTGTTGCCAATCTAATGTTTCTACCATTATAGGTTACAGATCTCTTCTCTTGAGCTGCTTTCAGGATTTTCTCTTTGTCTCTGAGACTCATAAGTTTTACTATTAGATGTCAGGGTGTTGACCTATTTTTATTGATTTTGAGGGGAGTTCGCTGAGCCTCCTGGATTTTGATGCCTGTTTCCTTCCCCAAATTAGGGAAGTTCTCTGCTATAATTTGCTCCAATATACCTTCTGCCCCTCTGTCTCTTTCTTCTTCTTCTGGGATCCCAATTATTCTAATATTGTTTTGTCTTATGGTATCACTTACCTCTCGAATTCTGCCCTTGTGATCCAGTAGTTGTTTATCTTTTTCTCAGCTTCTTTATTTTCCATCATTTGGTCTTCTATGTCACTAATTCACTCTTCTGCCTCCTTTATCCTAGCAGTTAGAGCCTCCATTTTTTATTGCACCTCATTAATAGCCTTTTTGATTTCGACTTGGTTAGATTTTAGTTCTTTTATTTCTCCAGAAAGGGTTTTCTCTAATATCTTCCATGCTTTTTTCAAGCCCAGCTAGTATCTTTAAAATCGTCATTCTGAACTCTAGTTCTGACATCTTACTAATGTCCGTATTGATTAGGTCCCTGGCAGTCAGTACTGCCTCTTGTTTTTTTTTTTTTTGAGGTGATTTTTTCTGTCTTGTCATTTTGTCCAGAGGAGAATAGATGAATGAGAGAACACTATGCTAACAGGGTAACAACGACCCCAGAAAAATACACGCTAAACAAATCGGAAGGGACCTGAAACCAGGGGGAAAAAAGGGAAAGAAAGAAAAAATAAAAGATATAAACCAACCAACAAAGAAACAAAAAAAAAACAGAATATGATCAAATATGATCAGGCTGGTGCATAGATCAGTGCCACACACTAGATTTTGGGCGTATTTTGGTCTGTTAGAAGAAAGTGCGTCCCAAAATTTTAACGAAAGAAAACCTTATATATGTACAAAAATAAGGGTAAATACAATGAAGGGATGGAATATGACTGTAAAGATGAAAATTATCAAAAATTTTATAAAAGGAATTGATAAGATAAGAAGTTGGTTGAAAAAAGAAAGAAGAGGATCTTTTAAAAAAAAAAAAAGGAGAGAATGTCATCAGGCAGGAGACTAGCACAAAGCCATACACTAGAGATTTAGGGTATATTTTGGTCTGTTAGAAGAGACTGTATCCCAAAATTTTAAAAAGAGAACAACTTATATATATATATATATATATATATATATATATATATATATATACACCAAAAATAAGGTTAACTACTATGAAGGGATAGAATATGACTTAAAAATGAAAAATAAAAAAGATTTTTTAAAAAGGCATTGATAAGATGTTGGTTGAAAAAGGGAAGAAGAAAAATTCAAAAAAAAAAAGAAAAAGTTAAGAAGAAAATTAACTTTGAAATTCAGACTGAAGAATCATGGGAAAAAAGCCATGCATTCTATGTGCAGTATTCCCCTAGCCCTGGAGTTCTGCCATTTTCATTGATGGTAAACTTGGTCTTGGCTGGCTGTTCTTGCTAATCTTCTGGGGGAGGGGCCTGTTGCTGTGGTTCCCAAATGTCTTTGCCTGAGGCAGAATTGCCCCACCCTTGCCAGGTCTGGGCTAAGTAATCTGCTTGGGTTTACTCTCGGGAGCTTTTGTTCCCTGCAAGCTTTCTGTACAGCTTTGGAGGACGAGAGTGAAAATGGCGGCCTCCCAATCTCTGCCCCGGAGGAGCTGAGAACTCAGGGCCCACTCCTCAGTGAGCCCCCAGAGAAAAGCAGTCAATCACTCCCGTCTCCCCGGTCTCCCGCCGCACTCCATGCTCACCCGGCCTGTGACCGAGTGTTTCTATCTCTGCTGGCACATGACCCCATCTGGAGTCTCCAAACCCAGCGATCCCTGCAGCACGCTGGGGAGTCTCCCCAGATCTGCTGCTTGTTGGCTCCGTGCTGGAGGAGCAGTGGCCCGACTGTGCTGCGGATCACCGTTTATGGCAACCCCGAGCTGAGAGCCCGCTCCTCGGCTCCGTCTCTGCAGCCAGCTTCCCTGCTCTGACACCTGGGAGCTCTGCCACACTCAGGCACCCCCGGTCTTTCTGTGACCCCAAAGGTCCTGAGACCACACTGTCCCAGCGAGGGTTCCACCCCCCGCTTAGCCACTGGAGCGACATCTGTCAGCGGAGCCGACTTCTAGAAGTTCCAATTTTGTGCTCTGCTGCTCTATCATTTGCCAGTAGCGGCCAACGGAGGCCCCCTCCCCGCCATCTATCTTCCCCAATATCGCCTCGGATTCACTTCTCCGCATGTCCTACCTTCCAGAAAGTGGCTGCTTTTCTGTTCAGAGAGTTGCTGCTATTCTTTTCTTCGGTCTCCTGTTGAGTTCTAGGTGTTCAGAATGGTTTGATCCCTATCTAGCTGAATTCCTGGGTCCAGACGAAATTTAGGTCTCCTACTCCTCCGCCATCTTGCTCCTCCTCCTCAATTCATTGTTTTAAAGGTATGTTACACCCCAGAATTTTGTTCAATAATAAGCAGAATAAGGAGTGACACAAGTATGAAAAAGGACCATCCTTTATGAAGTTTATGATAGAAATCACACACTCTTCCTGAGTGGACACGTCCCTGGGTTGATAAAATATTTGTTTTATAAAGCACAATTACTAATGTTTAAATTACAACTCTGAAGTGAAGTTTTCCACAAGTACATGAAAGGTTTCCTGTATTGCACGCTCATGGCTCCTGGCTTACAACAGGGAAGAAAAGAAAATCCTGTTTTCATATTTTAACTAGAATAATTTAAAGATGGCATGTATTCTTTATTTCCCATTATTCTTTTTTTAATTCTTTAATTTTTGTTTGTTTGTTTTATTTATTTATTCATGAGAGTCAGAGAGAGAGATAGAGAGAGGCAGCAGCAGAGGGAGAAGCAGGCTCCCTGCCTAACAGGGAGTCCGATGCGGGACTCGATCCCAGGACTCCGGGATCGTGACCTGAGCTGAAGGCAGACGCTTAACCATCTGAGCCACCCAGGTGTCCCTCCCATTATTCTTTTTACAAAATAGTATCGTTTTTATTTAAAATGTGCCTTCCTCCCCCAACATATTAGATTTCTATTTATTTAGACTTAGTTTAATGCATCCAGTAATACTAGCATAATGAATGTTTGGATTCAAACTCAAGATGAATCTTAGCTTCCTCATTATTAAAAATGTATAGCTTTTTTCTGCCTATGTTATCCCAATACAATAAAGATTTTTATAATTAAAAGATGGCTATGGTGTTTGTCACAAATTTTCAGTTATTAGAAAAACTAAGAGAATCGAAGGTGAAATTTTTTATCATTTAGATAATAAAATAAAAAGTATCATATTAATTATATAGGGTACTATATGATTACTGTTATAAAGTAGTGTTAGTATTCCACAGCTGCAGGTCTGAGTATTGGGTTATATAAGAGCTGAGTGAACATCTGAGTATATGTGTACCCGTCTGGAAAACAGCCAGTTGCAGCTCACACATTTCCTCATAATGTTCATTAACTTTTCCTAGAGAAAGTGTTTCACACTTAGATCAGCTCTTTTAGAAGGAGGAAATTTAGAGCTAGAACAAATAGTATTTAATTCTCATTTTATAGACCAACTGTGAGAAACCCAGCCAGAAGCCAAGATTTTCAGTCCTACACATCTGGTCATGATGATTTTGGAATCTTTACACACTGATGATATGTCTTTGTTATGACTTTAGAATATATTCTGGCCAACTCATTAGGCAGGTATGGAAACAAATCCTGAATGAGTCAGACCGAGTTCCTATCATGCATGAAGAATACTGGACTCTTTTCATTGTGAAAGAGAAAATTCTGTGGATGGTTTCATGGAGCCATTTTGCCATATTGTACAAAAATGGAGTATGTTACTCCTCAGTGTTTTCCCCTCTTCTACTCTTTTTCAAAAAAAAAGAAAAAGGAAATGTACTTCCTTTCATTTATATGCTACTTTTCCTTATTTTTAGACCAAAGTTTGATAAGGATCTGAAGGCTTTAAAATAATTCATATGCATCATTTATAAAATATTTAAATATTCTCTTAAAGACACATTTAACCTAATCAGCTGTCATTTTGATCTAAAATTTAAAGAAAATGAAAGACATGTTCGTTTAAAAATAGTCTTTAGGGGGCTTGTATGTTATGCCAAATAATATAGTAATAAGTTATCTCTGAGATAAAAACAGGAATACGGGGTATTTTGATGTTCATTTCATCCCCTGAATCATAGCTTATTATTAAACACTATGCAAAAAATATCAGTGATCATTAAATGCATGGGGAGGATTCATTTCTCATTAAGCATCTTCCCAGTTTACTGAGTGTTCTTGAGGTACTGAGAAAATCAGTTAAGATCTTTTCATATGCATTTAATGAAGAATAGTATCCTGAACTATCTATTGAATATATGGACTTATATCTAAAAGACTTTATTGAAAACCTTTCTTTTTTAAACAAAGATTGAATCTCTTCCATGACTCAGTAATGAAAAAGGAAATATTTATTTTGAGGATAAGCCAATTTATATATTATTGGAAATAACACAGACCACCCAGGCCTGAAGCCTACTGTTTATAGTTAAGGATCTTAAATCTACATATGCTCTTGATGAGCAAGAGCTATCTTTATTCCAGCTAGAAAGTTTTATGTCTACAAAGGGTAATAATTTCATGTTTCTCCCCACCACCCTTGGCTAGTAAAATTCTGTCAAGGAGATTATTTCATTTCCACAGGGAAAAAGATTTTTTTGGACCTCAGCAATGATAACATTTCCAAATTTCATCTGCCAACGGGCCAATGTTTAATATTGTTGGAAAACACTAGAGTTATATTTGCCTTCAAAACCAGTTTCTTGTATAAATATGAGTGTGTGTATGTATGTATGACTGCATAAACAAAGACACAAAATGTAGCTGACTTGTTTTTAGTGCAAAATTTATACCTTGATTTGAAGCTTCATTCTCCTCTACTCAGCCATCAAATCTTAGAATTCTTCAAAGACTGGTTCTAAACTCTCTTCTTATCTCTCTCTGAATTCTCACTATAAATAGCTATCTCATGTTCATAGCTTTAACTGCTGTCTAATGGTAGGAGGGAAGGAAAAGAAAATGGTGCAAAGCAGAAACTGTCAGGCATGAATGTCTTCCACTTTTCATTGAAAAGTCATGTCTGTGAACCTCTGTGTTTCTCAGTAAAGTAGAAGGTAGGGTCAGAATTTGGAGGATTTGAAATACTTGTTTTGTATAGATCAGAGAAAAAATGATAGGATTGCTGGGCCATATTCAGGATCCGTTGAGCATGGTGATTATATTTTGCTTTGTGGTTTTCCCTAGCAGCACATACCAGCTTCATTATATTTACGGAGAAAGTAGTTAGTTTCACGATGGTTGCAGTTTTGCCAATGGAGGCGATGCAAAGACTGAATGGGAAAGGAGTTTAGAGTAATAGAATGTTTCCTAGGATCATGGAATTTAAACTAGATTAGGAGGATAGTGAAGAAGAAAGCATTGATAGGTGGGAAGCACTACGCAGCTAATGAATTGGAAGTCTCTTAAGAGACGGATCTTCATGGTGAGAGTAGTTCATCAAGACAATTGGAAGTAATAAGATGGACTGCTTGAATAAACGATTCAAGAACAGTTAGGATGGCAAGATTATGAAAATTGTGGAAGTAAATGGCTGAGCTGACGTGGAGTTACTTAATGGAATCGAGAAGGCCAGAGGACTACATGGATCACACATGTGGATACGGAAGTCACTCAGAATAATGGAAAGATTTGGAATGCAGAGAAGACTGAGTTAAGTTCCAAAGCCTTTGATGAATATGGAAGAATGATAAGAGATTAGTAGATACAACAGTGATGCAGAGGCAGAGGGGGTGGTATGACTGAATGGCATGAGCCTCAAGTGATCAGGGTCTTTACTAAAGAATCAGAGATAAATGGTGTAAAGCTAGAAATAGAGAACAAGGAAGAATGTGATTAGTAAACAAATAGCCTTCATCTGAGATGGCTACAGGGCATATATGTCTCTAAGGAACAGCTACTTTTCACTGGAGGAGGCAAAAAAACAAAAATACACATACACACCGAACCTTTTCAAGATGGAGTTAATATTATAGGACAAAACACAGGTAGTCGGTACTCAGTGAAAGGTGATTTAGTAATAAAGTTGATTGAAACACCAATATTACGTGCTTACTCCTTTTGGTTTTCATGTGTATTGGTGTTTGGAATGGAGTATGCCTATACAGATGGACTTTAATAATCTCACCATTAAAGAGATGAGGTCAAGAGTACTAGGATGGGTAAGAGAAATTATCAGAACGATGGGTGATGTCAGTGCAAAATTTATAAATCAAATGAAACATCTACTGTTTAAGGACTGTAGTATTCTATTTGTAAATGTGGTAAACTGATTATGCACCTGTTGGAATTAAATTTTCCTCAGTGTCTCATGCTGTTTAAAGAAAATGCTTCTAGGTTTAATATTCTTTGAGTTAATGATCATATGATCATGCTTATAAATTACCAAGATACAATAAAAATTGCTTTTTCTTTAATGATTCATTTAACCTACTAAGTGGTAAAATTAAAAAATTGTTTTCTCATTGAATGATGTCATTATCCTTTCTTGGAAATACTTTTTAAAAATTTCCCAGTGAAATAAATCTTCTCTTACTAAGCAGATATATTTGGCTGCACCCATCTTCCAGTGTTGGACTTGGTATATGTTTGAGAAAATCTCCTTGTGTTGAGCAATTTCCTCAAATCCATTTAGTATTGAAATATAAATTTATAATCAAGGCTATTTGTTGTTATTAAAAGTATCTACAGAGGTAATCATGTAGCTAACATAGATATAACACTTATATTGTGCCAAGTGTTGTTAAAGTACTTTACATGTATTAATTGATACTCAAAACAATCCTATGGGGGTAGTCCCATTATTATCATCATCCCACTTTTACAGATGGGTAAACTGAGGTACAGAGAGGATAAACTAACCTGTTGGTAAGTGGCAGAGCCAGGACCTGGACCCAGCTGTTTGAATCCAGTCTGTGATATTAACCATTATGCTAAATCACTTTATGTGATATCGGGAAGAATATGGCCCATGAAAAAATAAAACTTTTACATTTTCTTTCTTATTTTTTAGTCCCTGTGGATTACTTAGGATTCAGTGTTTAAGACTGAAGAACCCAAAATACAGTGGCTTAAACTTTGTGAGAGAAATTTATTTCTTACATAAAAGAGGACACGAGGTGGGCAGTGCAGGGCTGATATGGCAACGCCATAGTCATTGTGTCTGGACCCACTATCTGTTTCATCAGCCTTGTGAGTGTATTTCATTCCTGAGATCACTTCCTATACTAGGATGGCAGCTGGAACTCCAGCCACTGTGTCTGTCTTACAGGCCAGAAGGGAGATGAATAGTGAAAAAAGAAAAAAATGGACCACTTCTATCAGATTCAGCTTTCTTTAAACAAAGCCCCACTAATACTTTTGCTCTCGTTTCATTATTTAGAATTCAGTCATATGGCCATACAGGCTGGGAATTGTGGTCTTTTGTTCTGGATAACAGCATAACTAGACAATGATTTCTGTTACTTAGAAAGGGAGAATGGATATTGGGTAAGTATCCAGCAGCCTGCGAGACACCATCCTTGGTATCCACATCCTTTCCTACTGGTCTTTTACACTGATTTTATCAGAACATTTTGGACTGAAAATTCATTTTTTTAAAAATATTTATCTATTTGGGAGGGCCAGAGATGGAGGGAAAGGGAGAGAGTGGGAGCGTGAGTGGCGGAGGGGCGGAGGGAAAGGGAGAAGCGGACTCTCCACTGAGCTGGGAACCCAATGCTGGAGCTCCATCCCAGGACCCTGGGATCATGACCTGAGCCGAAGGCAGATGCTTAACTGACTGAGCCACCCAGGTGCCCTGGACTGAAAATTTAAATAACAGACACAGGTGAGGAGAAGGATTGAAAAAGAGTAGAATGGGGATTTGGGGGGCACTCATAGCATATGGTGAGAGTAACACAAAAAGCAAATTGTGGCGGGCACAAGTCATAATTGCTGTAGTTTTCCTTTAGAGTAAAACTCTTCCATAAAGTGACTAGTGAAGTCTGATTATATATTCACATAAAATATGTTATTAACAGGTTAATAAAAAGCAGTACTTTTTTTTGTACTGTTATGTTAATCACCATACATTACATCATTAGTTTTTGATGTAGTGTTCCATGATTCATTGTGTGTGGTTAATACCCAGTGCTCCATTCAACACATGCCCTCTTTAATACCCATCACCAGGCTAACCCATCCTCCTACCCCCCTCCCCTCTAGAACCCTCAGTTTGTTTCTCAGAGTCCATTGTCTCTCATGGTTCGTCCGCCTTCCGATTTCCCCCTCTTCATTTTTCTCTTCCTGCTATCTTCTTTTTTTTTTTTTTTTAACATATATTGTGTTATTTGTTTCGGAGGTACAGGTCTGTGATTCAACAGTCTTACACACTTCACAGCACTCACCATAGCACATACCCTCCCCAATGTCTATCACCCAGCCGCCCCATCCCTCCCACCCCCCACCACTCCAGCAACCCTCAGTTTGTTTCCTGAGATTAAGAATTCCTCATATCAGTGAGGTCATACGATACATGTCTTTCTCTGATTGACTTGTTTCACTCAGCATAATACCTTCCAGTTCCATCCACGTTGTTGCAAATGGCAAGATTTCATTCCTTTTGATGGCTGCATAATATTCCATTGTGTGTGTATATATATATATATATATATATATATATATATATATATATATACCACAACTTCTTTATCCATTCATCTGTTGATGGACATCTTGGCTCTTTCCATAGTTTGGCTATTGTGGACATTGCTAAGCAGTGTTTTTTAATTGGGCTTCTTGTCCCTACATGGGAAGGGAGTGGATGAAAAAATTATCACTTTGTGTCATTTATTTAGGTATGTAAGAGAAGATTGATTATTGAACTGAGAGAGTTCTAAATGATCAGAGGGAAGTTCCTTTCTAATTCTCCCTCTCTCTTGTCCACCCCCCTTTAAAGAGTGGAAGACATATGCTATGTCTGATTTCACATGGAGTTATGGGCGTTTTATTATACAGAAAAAGAAAAACAAAGTATTTTGGAGGAAAAACATTTCATTGGAAAAGTTTTGTTCCCCCCCCCCCCAACTGAAGGTAGTAGTAAGCTTCTGATCGTTACTTAAGTTTATTTCTTGTTTTATTTACAGCTTGGATCTCTTTATTGCTTTTGGTAATACATAAAAAGTTTTCATGAAAGTAGAGAATATTTTGCATGATATACATTTAAAAAAACAATATATGAAACTAAATGTCATGATCCATATTCTTATTTCCCTGTAAGACAGTGTGCTTTGGAATACAGGGTAGCTATAGTAAAGTCTTATTTATTTTCAGGGGAGATTAAGTACACCTACTTTTTTCTAAAGATGGCCTAAGTATGAATATTTATATGACTTTGTCATTTATACACACTCTATCAACTATCACATTTTAGATGACTTAAGTTTTCAATAAGTGACCTGAGGATTTGAATTAGAATGAGAAAACCTTCTGCATCTTTATTTCAAGAGTGTATTAGGAACAAATTCTGACCTTAAGGGTCAAAGGTACTGGATGGATGATCATGGATTTAACAAGGAATTCTTTTCTGTCTCCTCTTTTCTATTGTGTTTTTTTTTTTGTTGTTGCACAATTAGTAAACCCAGTTTACTAGTGTTATTGATGTTCTTTGTTTTGTTTTGTTGCTTGTGGAAACCTGATTAGAGCTTTTGAGAGTGAATTTTCAGTCAGAAATGATTTATTTTGTGTATCTAAGCTGGATTCCAGCTGTTTGAGGTTTTTCTCTTAGAAGTCTAGGTTTCATAGAGCATCTAGATTGAAAAGGCAGTTCTGGTTAGATGCCTCTCCTAGTCTTTCTTTTTTTTTTAAGATTTTATTTATTTGACAGAGAGAGACACAGCGAGAGAGGGAACACAAGGAAGGGGAGTGGGAGAGGGAGAAACAGGCTTCCCGCCGAGCAGGGAGCCCGATGTGTGGCTCGATCCCAGGACCCTGGGACCATGACCTGAGCCAAAGGCAGATGCTTAACAACAGAGCCACCCAGGCCCCCCTTTCCTAGTCTTTCTTAAGCAGTTTAAATTCTTTGTTTTTCTAAGTTTCGAAGAATTTTACTTAGATTTTCATGTTAAAAATCGGTATTTAAGCTTCAATTTGTTACACTGATAGAATTATAGATTCCAAAATTTGCTTGTAAAAATGGCTAGTTTTTTATTTTGTTATGTTATGTTAATCACCATTATGTCATTAGTTTTTGATGTAGTGTTCCATGATTCATTGTTCGCATATAACACCCAGTGCTCCATTCAGTACGTGCCCTCTTTAATACTCATCACCAGGCTAACCCATCCCTCCACCCCCCTCCCCTCTTGAACCCTCAGTTTGTTTCTCAGAGTCCATAGTCTCTCATGGTTCGTCTCCCCCTCTGATTTTCCCCCCTTCATTTTTCCCTTCCTACTATCTTCTTCTTTTTTTTAACATGTAATGTATTATTTGTTTCAGAGGTACAGGTCTGTGATTCAACAGTCTTACACAATTCACAGCACTCACCATAGCACATACCCTCCCCAATGTCTATCACCCAGCCAAAAAATGGCTAGTTTTAAGGAAGGAAGGGTTTTTTTTAATTACTTGTGCTTTTCTAATTTCAATTAATCAAATCAGAATTCACTCCAAGAAAAGTGCCACAGTATATATCAAAAGAACATTTCCTTAGTGCTTCTGATTCAGAAATTATAACCTCTAATAATGTGAAGAGACAAACTTCTATTCATATTTACCATATGATTTATCATACCCGAATTTTTTGCATGAATTCTTGCCTTCTTATTTTTTTCACCAAAATGTAAGCAGTTTCAAACATATAGTTTTGACTTACATGACTTGTCAGATTCTTCTGTCTATTATTAAAGCAGAGTTGCATATCTTCCTTCATAATGCTACAAATGTTAAAAGTTCTACACAATAACATTTTCTGGAAAGGTATTGGCCATCATTATTCTTAAGACTACAGATTTCTGTTGACTTTCAAAAGTTGTTGGTTTTTTTTGGATAAGCTTTCAGTTTTATCATATTCAGATCATACATACCTGAGAGAGCATCTGTAAAAATCTCAATTCTGTTTTTATGTGAAGTCCCAGTTATAATATACTTCTCATGACACTATATCAGGTTACTTATCAGCTTACTTTTTAGAAAGGTCATTTGTGATTGTTTCCTTGTTGACTATAATCCTTAGAAGAAAAGCCCCCCTTGAAAATTATATACCAGCACTAAAAATATATGTCTGTAATCATAATCTTACTGGGTTCAATTGATCAATAACCACCCCCTGAACTACCGTATGGTCACATTAACTTAGTATGGATTTCTATGAGGTTTTCATGGTTCTAATATCAATGAAGAGAAGAAAGTTGTATCTCACATTCTATTATCACAGTATTAATTTTAATCTTTAGAAAGTCACTTAACATACGCAGGCTGTCGTTACTTTTGTGATTATGTAGAAGTTCATTGTTCTGTATGGTAGCCACCAGCCACATACAGCTCTTGAGCACTTGAAATGGGGCTAGTCCAAATTTAGTGTGCTATAAGTATAAAGCACACACTAGATTTTGAAGACTTAGTGCAGAAAAAGGTGTAAATATCTCACTAATAATTCTTTTATGTTGATTATTTGTTGATATGATATATCTTAGATATATTGGGTTATGTAAAATATATTATTGAAATTAATTTCTCATCTTTCACTTTTCTTTTTAATATATGGCCATTAGCAGATTTAAAATTATATACACATAGCTTGCATTATATTTCTGTTGGACAGTGATACTTTAGCAGATATAAGACTAGAGATGATCTCTATGGATCCTTCTGTTCCCAGCATTGTGGTGATTCTGATTGATGTCCTGATTGACTATGGAGCCGTCATTTTATTTTTGATTGTTATGATATTGCTGTCTCTATTGAGGACTTTTACAGTATGTTACTTTGGAATGTAGAGCTCTTGGAAAATCCTTTCTGTTTCTCAGGGCATAAACCAAACTTCTTCGCTTTGGAGAATTTCACCTTTAAACTTTTTATTATGCCTAAATTTTCTCATTTCTGAAGTTGGATCTTTCTACCTGGTAAGCTGTTATCATGCCTTTCTTCATCATTTTATTGTTAAAAACCTCACATTTATTGATTTTATCTAGTGATCGCATTTTTCCATCCAAAACTTTTGACTTCTCAGAGTTTGAGTTCTGTCTTCATTAGGTCTAGAATGGATAATAGAATGAATGAATATAGGATTTAGAGTGAAAAGTCTTAGATTCTAATTCTGGTTCCTCATCTAATAACTTACTAACTTAACAATCCTAGACAAGACAATTGTCTTCCTAAACCTCAATCTTTTTATCTGTAAAATGGATATTATGAGGCTCAAATAAAACATTATGTAAATATTGTTACCACTTACCCATGTTCTTATTCAGAAATATTTTCCTTTTAACCTTCTTGACAGCATTCGACTTCAAGGGTACTGTCCTTTCCTAGTGTCCTTTATTCCTTGCTATTTACTCCTATTATTATTTTAGGTCTTCTCTTTCTCTCATCCATTGATATTTGTGTTTCCACGATCTTTAGTCCTTCTAAGAAACTATGGTTATAAAGGAAAAATAGAGCAAATATCTTATTGCTCACAAAATGAAAGCATCACTTGGGATTTGCATGTAGATTTTTAATAGCTGAGATCATAGATTGAGAGAAAAGTTCCAAATACCAAGAGTGGGGGAAGGGAGAGCACCACATACTGAAGAATACAAGACCCTAGGTGAAGGGAGAACCCAACACATACTGAATACTTATCATGTGCCAGGCACTGCTCTTGATAGATGATTTTATGTTACCTCATTTTATTTCATGTTCACTACAATTTTTTAAGGGAGTTTTGTTTTTTCCTCCTATCTTATAGAGAAAGGAACTTCGGGCCAGGCCATTAAGTAACTTGCTTTCAAGTAATTCAAGTCTCTCCTTATTGTTTATCTGCATTCCCCCCCACCCCAGACCATTGTTTGGTAAGCACTATTTACTTTGGGTGCTTGAGTTCTATGCTAACAATGTAGATAGAGTTGGTCTCCAGTGTACTAGTGAAACTAAATGAAATTTGAGTGTTTTTAAACAAGGATACCAGATACGATATTTATGAAATGAATTTTGTACTGTTTTGGGAAACATAGATCTCTAGACCGGTTTTTAGAGTGGGTGGAAGGAGGGTGGTGGTAATTCAGAAGCCTTCCTTTCCCGAGCTAAAAATGCCAACAGAACTTTCAGGTCTGAAAGCTGCTCAACACTCAAAGTGAAACCCTCTCAGTGTCTGGTTTTCTTTCCCACATTCCCTTAGGACCTGGCTCTCACTCTTCAGCCAGCTACTTCCGTTACGGGTAGGCAAAGCTAAAATGGTAATTGTAAATTTGTGAATTATGCTGTGCCTTTCAGGGCTAACTCCAGACTCACTTGAAATGTCTTCACAAATGTGGCTTATAACAATCTGCGTGCTTCCCTCAAAGCTTTCCTCTCTGTCCATGCTTTTCTGCTTATTGGCTCCCTCGTGTTCTACCCCATACATGTCTCTTAGGTTCCACCAGTCCATTCTTCCCTCCTGACTTGCTGACTTCGTTTTTGGAACGGCCAAAAGATGCCGGATACTTTGTGCTTTCGAAGTCTTATGGCAAATGTGCTCTATGGACTCCAGTGTAGAATTTGTGGCAGGAATGAATGGACTCTTGAGAAAGAAATACCGTATTTTCAAGTCCATGTTCTCATACTAAAGAAGGCCGGACAAGACATTTATAAAATATGATTTCTAAGTGCACAGGTTTCTAAAGAAATCTTTTTTCCCTTAAGGAGAAAAGAGGCATCTGTTGTATTGCTAGAACAAATAACCCTTAACCTCTTTCTTCTTCATTTTCTCTTTCATTTACATGAATGAATATTTGAGAAGCTCTTATCTCCACGTTCAGACCTCTACAATTTTTCTACTTAAAAAAGAAAGTTATGTGAAGTGTTATTATTACATTGGGTAATTTTATTTCAAACTAAATACCAGAATATTATAATTCTTTTATCCTACTGTGTGATTGTCTTTTGTACTTTCACTTAATTCTCCCTCCTCTTTAGCCTCTTGGAATTTTGCCTCTGAAGCTTGAATTTCCTTCCCTTTCTTCTACAAAAATGAGATGCAGAACAAGGCATGGCTTGAAGTCAAAGTAAATTCCCATCTTTAAGTTCTAGCAACTGATACAGGCTCCTTAAGGCCAAAGCCTGCCTATTAGCCACTTGGCTGTTGGGTGACTATATGTTCTAGGAAAGGGTACTGGACTAACTCTAAGAATGTGGAGTGTTGATATACTGTTACCAAAAATTAAAAAAAAAAAAAAAACCACTCTGTGTATTAAGTATTTGTCTGGCAGGATACTGAAAACCTAAAATATAGCCCACACATACAAACTTGTTGGAAGACAAAATACATTTTTCACCAAGTTAGAGTCTCATAGTGAGAAAAGCCAAGCTAGTTTGGATTTTAAAGTTTTCCTCCCATTTTCCCCTACTACCAAGCTCCACAGGGCCCCCTAATCATGTAGCACTGAAAAGAAAGTACTTTCTGCATTTTTAAATACTGTTACTGCTTTTGACTCCCCAGCATCTCAGTTTACATATGCGAAGGAAAATAAAAACCTATAAGGAACAGACATTAGCTAGGATGGTATTTAGGAGGGAATTAAGATGCAATTAGAATTACTTAGGTGTGCCCGTACATCAGTTTTGCCATCTTTAAAGCAGAACATAGGTAATCCTAAAACTGTGTGTGTATATAAATCTTGTCAGCTTTTTAATATATTCTTAAACATTTCCCAGTGGAGGTTTGTTAAATGTTCTGAGATATTTTCTTGCTAAATATTAGATTCTATACACATTAAATACTCTACAATATTTTCCTGTAAAATGTTGCACATGAATGTTTCACCTTTCAAAACTGGTAAAAGCAAGAGTATGTTGCAGAAAGTCAGCTTATAAAAAATGTAGATGGTACTGTAAGCGGTATACCCTGGTTATTTGCTATAGTACTTAATTCAACAGAGCTCAGATAATTTCCACATATGGAAATATGATGGACTAATACAGAAATAGATAAGCCCTTGAAGGTAAAATATGATTTTGACCATTTGACTATTTAGTTGGTATTAGAAGTTTTTTTACTTTGGGTAGAGTGTTAATTATACAATATTTTTTCTACTTAGAACAAAGAAGGTATCTTCAGTGGTCTCTAGAATATGTTCCAGTGCACCTCATACAAATTTGGTATTGATTTGGTTTTTTACTTTGGTTTTACTTCGAAACCTAGAATCAAACTGGGACTGTATCAGGTTTGAGCAAATCATAAAAATTTGTGGATAATTTGCATCAGAATTTTTAAGTTTTGCAGAATCTGAAGGACCGTTCAATTCAGTCCTTTCATTTTATACTTGGAGAAACTAAGGCTGAGAATCTCAGTATGTTTCTGTTTAAGGTTTTGTAACTGTTTAGTCAAAGAGCCAGAACTAAAAATGAGAATCTCAGACTCTGGCTTATCATAAATTAATTATGGAGTCTAAACTGGGAGAAGAATGTTCACTAGAAAGAAAAGAGTTAACCTCTCACTATAGCAGAACATATATATCTCTCGACCTATTTGTAGATGAACCAGTCATTTCTGTCGAAATTCATGATAACCTTAAGACCATTCTAAGTCATTAATGTTGTTGGCTCCAGTAAGTGAAACACTGCTCAAGTGAGAATAGCTGTCTTTCCTTTCTCTTGCATTTCTAAATTATCAATGCCACATGATTGATATCTCAGAAATACCTTCCAGATGGCTTTACTGTTTGTTTACTGAACTGTGTTGCAAAACTGCTTGTTCCTCATTCAGGCTGGTCAGATAGGGTTGGTTTTTGTTTTTGAGGTAAAGAAGACTGCATATAAATTCATTGTGTTTTGTGTGTGTGTTAAAAAAAAAACTTCATTTTTCGAAGTAGTTTGATGAATTAAAACCTTTTTATTTTAGTTTTTTATCTGTGTAGAATTTTACTTTTAATAAAGCTTGGGGGAAAGTAAAACATCCCTTTCTAAAGTTTCTCAAAAAATATCAGGGTATCCCTGCAAACAGTCCCTTTTTCTTCCCTCCATTACTCAACTCAATCCCCCCAAAATATTTGCAGAAGTGGAGTTCTAAGGCTGGTAAGAGCCATCAAACTTAGGATTTCCCATGAGATCCTCTTAGAAGGGATTAAGAAGACTTCAGGAGCCCCTTCTCCTCCACACCCTCCCCTAGTGCTCCATCTTTTCTGTCTTTTGTCACTCATTTCCCTCCCTGAGGTTGATTTGCTGGTTTTGTCATCTTAAAATTATAATGCCTAAAGGATGATAAATTCTGTGTTCAGTGAGTAGTTTTGAGATTTTTATAACTCTTTAATTGCAGGCATTTAATCCTGTGTTTAGAAAGCTATGTGTTACGATGCTCAAACCCTCTGGCGCTTTCCCCGTCTCCTCCCAAAAGACCACCAACAAAACCCCAGGCAGTGACAATGTATTGAGCACCTTCTCTGTTTCAGACCTAACTCTATGTCCTACAGCAGTGCTCTTACGGGAAGTCATACTATGTGATTTTACATTTGAGGAAACGGAAGCCCTCTGAGGTCAAGTGATTTAATCATTAGTCTCTACAAGTTCTCTTGTGCATTCAGTTTTGCAGTCACTTCCTACCCTTACCCCATCCCTGGTACCAGGGAAATGCCGATCTGCTTCCTGTCACTATAAATGAGATTCTTTCCCTAGAATTTCATATAAGTAGAATCACACAGTATACAGTGTTGGGTCTGGCTTCTCCTCCACATTTTTTTGAGATTCATCTGTTCTGTTGAGTATATCACCAGTTCGTTTTTTTTCACTGCTGAGTAATGTTCCCTTATATGCCACAGTTTACGCATTCATATGTCTGTGGAATCCTTTCCAGGTCCAGTCAACTTTTCATTTGACAGTTTATGTCATATGTATTGTCCCAGATTTGTAAATAATTAGGTTATAACGTGATTATATCTTTGTATCTTTGGAGGGAGGGCTGTAATGTTGGACCTTTTAGATAATGGTGTTAATGTCCTGGCAGATGCTGTCCAATTTCCTCTTGCTATTCGTGGCTCGATCTTTCAACTTAGGGTTTAAGCTGATGAGTTTGACATGGGTAGGGATTATTACATTTTCTTTATAGTCCTCCCACTACTGAGGACAGGAACTACCATACACTCACCTTTGTAGTTTGTAACTTCACAGTAATAACAGAAGCAGTAGTAATAGGTGATATTGAGCACTTAGTATAATAATTATATGAAGTTGGTGCTATTTTTTGCATTTTACCTGTAAACAGACACAGGATTTATACGACTTGCTTGTCTGATTCTGTAGCCCTCCCCTTTTAACTCTGCTGCCTCAGTGCTTAATAATTGTGGGACAAACAAATGAATGTGTAGAAGAATAAAGATTGCTTCATAGTTCTCTGGATATGGTGTTAGTTACACAAAAGTATATAACTTCGTCTGAAATGACTCATTGGTAGTCTTAGTTTTCATCATCCTTCCCTGTTCCCACAATAAATGATGTGACTTTATTAATCATATACACACAGAGCGATATCTAGAACTCCATTATGGTTGCCAGAAATGAGGTTACTCTCTGAGGCAGAGACAGTCTAGATGAATTCCTACTTGGATGGTGACAAGCAAGTAATCGGTCTTCATTATGTTAAAGCACTGAGATTTTTTGGCTTGTTTACTGCAACAGCTAGTGTTAATGACCTTGATTTTATTTATTTATTTATTTATTTATTTTTTTTTTTTTTAAAGATTTTATTTATTTATTTGACAGAGAGAGAGAGAAAGAGATCACAAGCAAGCAGACAGGCAGGCAGAGGGAGAGGGAGAAGCAGGCTCCCTGCTGAGCACAGAGCCCGATGCGAGGCTCGATCCCAGGACTCTGGGATCATGACCTGAGCCGAAGGCAGACGCCCAACTGACTGACCCACCCAGGCGCCCCATGACCTTGATTTTATAGTGTCATTAAGTTTCATACTTTATGTCTGTATTTAGTTGTGGTTTTGAAAGGAGTTATTATTTTTAAACTAATTTGTTAATCTATCAAAAGATATTAAAAATCTGTCTTAAAGTTGATGTGTGGTTTAATCTATTATCTTAAAGAACAATATAAGTTTTTAGATGGCTTTAATATCTGTTGCTTTCAACAGAATTCAGTTTGTAAGTTGACATGTTACAAAGTTTAAACAAATATTACTAAATTAGATTAATTTAGAAGTAAATAATGAGATGAGATTCAGTAGTAGGTCCTGAAAACTCCACTTGGAATATCATTGTTAAACACAAATCTGGTCATGTCATTCTTGTGGAGCATAGGGCCTTTTGCCTTATAGGTAAATTTCAAACTCAATTTGGGGTGGTCTGGCCTGTGCCAGTCTCCCTCCACTCTGCTTCCTTGTCTCCAGGCTCCAGTTACATTAAACTTCCTCAGTTCCCAAAATACTCAATGTTCTCTTTTCTCTAAATCTTATAGATACTGTCTCTCCCTGCTTTCTTCTTCCCCTTCTTCCTTTACATACCACCTTAAATATGGCATTTTTCTGGCTAGCCTTCCATGACAAAGCCAAGGTCAGACACCCTTCCTTTGTGCTCCTATAACCACTGTGTCCCTTATATTGATACACTTTCTGTAATATTGTAGCACTTTTCACTTATATGTACACCCCACTGGATGGTGAACTTCTGGAAAACAGGGAAAATAGCTATTCCCAGCACTTGGCAACCTGCCTGGTACATAGTCAACTCAGAGTAAATATTTGTGAAATATTGAATGTGTGAATAAGTGAATGAATGATGAATGAGTGTGAATAATGCCCCAATCTACAAACTTTATGGTCTTACTTTTTTTACTCAGGTACAGATCCTAGTAAATTAACAAGCTAACTATATCAGCGTCCCAGTCCTGCCTTTTAGACTTGATAGTTTTACATTACAGTCACTTACATTGCATTTGAGGTATTTAAAATAGCTCTAGGGGCACCTGGCTGGTTCAATCTATAGAGCATGCAACTCTTGATCTCAGGGTCATGATTTCAAACCCCATGTTGGGTATTGAGCCTACTTAAAAAAAAAAAAAAAAACATTAAAAAAAGATGAGCGACTCATATTTTAGACTTACTTATGCATATTTATGTCTATATAAATTCATGCCAAATTATCAGTATAAAAAATTAATACAAATTGATATTAAGGACAATCATTGGAAGTTGTTAATAAGTGTCAGGGTAGCTAATTTAAACATATACAAACTTCTGGGCACCTGGGTGGCTCAGTCAGCTATGCATCTGCCTTTGGCTCAGGTGTTGATCCCGGAGTCATGGAATCGAGCCCCAGGTCAGGCTCCCTCCTCAGCAGGGAGTCTGCTTCTCCCTCCCCCTCTGCCCCTTTCCATTGCTCGTGCTCTCTCTCTCTCTTTCTCTCAAAATAAATAAAATCTTTTTAAAAAAGTTTCTCAAAAAATATACACAAATTTCTTTAGAAACTGAATGTGAAAAACCCCCAAACTCTAGAATTGCTGTTAAAAAAAAGAATCCAAAAAAGTTGGTACCCAATTAGAAATATATGAAGTATGATGTTATCAGTTACTACACAGATAAAAATTTCTCTCTTTCAACATATATCTTTTGAGTGACTAATATGTTATGCATTGCTGTAGGCACTTGGGATACATAATTGAACAATGTTAACTTCCTGAATGCTTTAATAAATAGGAAAAAATGGAGCCTAGAACACATACATACACACACGTTTATGCATATATGTAAAATACTAATTAGTATGTTTTAGATAAGCCTATTTCTGAAACCAATACCAAAAGATTTTAGGATTATTTAAAGTGAGATATTAAAGTTACTGTGAAAAAAACTAAATGATGGTAGGATTTGGGAGGAAAGGGGGAATTGTGCTTTGAATTTCCTTAAATGTAATAAACAAATACAATTGATCTTCAAGAATAATATACCTGGCCCGTATGGTAGACTGTGTTATTGTTCAGAAACCTTTGCTGCTCCTCCCTATCCTATTGGCCTCATGCCAGGCCTTAGCTTTGCCTTGACTAATAAAATAAGAGTGGAAATGATTTATGTTTACTTATGAGCAGAAGTTTTGAGTCAGAACATAGTGTCCTATATTCTCTTTTCTTCTCTGCTCTGACAACCAGCAGATCTGATAGATGCTTCTTCCTCACCCTAACGTCTGAAATAAAAATGACCTATAAGATGAGCCATTGCCAACCCTTGTTTGACATGTAACATGAGCAAGAAAAAAAAATGTTGAAAGCCATTGAAATTTTATTACGGCAACATAACCTCACCCAGTGGTTGTCCAACTTGAGCATGCATTAGAATCACGTGAAGATTCTGTTAAAAGGCGATTGTACAGGTTTTACACTGTTGGGCCCCTTAGAGTTTCTGAATTCAGTAGGTCTGGGGTGGGGACCAAGAATTTGCATTTCTCACAAGTTACCATCAGATGCTGAGGTGCTTCAGAGCCCGCACTTTGAGAACTCACCTTTCCTGATACAGCCCGTGAATTCATATTCCTGGATACTCTAATTACTTAATAAATATTACAGCAACAAAATGCGGAATATTTCCCAACTTCATTAATAAAGAAGTAAACTCTGTAAAATGCTCCTTTGATTTGTGGAATATGGACACACAAAATGTCGTAAGAAACCCTAAATTTGGTAGAGTGGATTAGATAACCATGGAAATTACTATCATATTAGTCAGATTCAAATAAAAGGTGCTAAAAATATACAAAGAGCAAAGGGAATTTGAGAAAGAAACAGTCACATCTGATTGTGGGAGAAAATGCCATCCTGATGGACTTAGTAGGAATTCTCTCAAAAAAGGAGGGTAGTTAAAGAGGTCATTGCATATGGAAGGACCACGGATGACCAAAATGAGAGAGGTGAGAAAGTGTGAAATGCATCTGAACGTAACACTAATAGAGTTCGCTACTGAGAGACAGATAAAGGAGAGTCTCTTTCAGAAGTCCAGTTTCTAACTTGGTCTGTAATGAAACACAGTGAAGCTTCAGTTCAGTACTGTTTTTTGTATTCATGTTTACATTGAGGTGCTTTGGGAGTTTTTGTTGCTAAAGGTGGCAAATTAATACCAAGGGTAGGCCTTATGATTGTCCAGGAAGTCCTGGAGAGACTGCTGTGAATAATAGCTATTGTCGAAGAGGAAGTGGGTGAGAGAGGCCAGCATGGAGTCTTGACCAAAGGACACTCCCCAGTACGTCAGGTTTAGCTAGGAGACATGTGGAAGTGAGGAAATGGAAATTGGTTCCATGCGCTTCAGTCCTGTGTAAAGTCTTTGCATAGAACTAGTTGGAAGAGCATTGCTCTCTGTGTTCACATGTTTTGTGGTTTCTTTTCTATGGCCCAAGGTCCCACTGCTTCTCTGTGGTATTTCTCCTCCACAGGGAGACCTCAGCAGGCAGAAAGGGAGTTGACTGGGATGTAGAATGATTTTAGTGTTGTGTGAGGGTGTCTAGGAACAAACTGTTTTCAGGGAGATCACTTAACCTCTTTGGGCCTTGGTTTCTTAATTTGTAAAATATAATTCTCTCAGGTTCCAGTATTCCATTTTTCTAATACTTTCGGCCAACAAAATTCCGGTATGTGTTAACTTGCCCAATTTCTATTATACATACCACAAATTAAGTTCATAATCTTTGAGATGCATGAAGTACGCTGCAGTATTTGAAATAAATGTATTTCTTTTAGAGTTAGGATACTCTGTAGTGCTCAATCAGAAAATAGTTTTCTAAAAGCTTCCAAAATTTTGTTTTTACTCCATTACCTATAGATGGCGTATTTTATTTTTAGATTTGAACTTTGATACTGAATAAGCATAAACTTATGAAAAGCATGGCCTAATGTTATAGTTTCAAATAGCTGCTTATTTTGTTCAGTATGAAAACCAATTGCCATTATTATTTTAATGACATAGATACCAACATGCATTTGAAAACAAATTAATGTTGATTCAAAGATTCTGTATAATTGAAAACATTTGTTTTAATCTTTTACAACCATTATGGGAGGGAGAAAAAATGAAAATACTTGCCAGTCTTGAAGTCTTTAAAAAATGGATTGGTTCAGAATTGTGGTTATAATTCTGTTTAATGTAAATAATTTGTGGCTATTGCAATGCCATGATCTTAAGGAACTTGCAAAGTTTTTCCTTGGATTTACATAAAACACCATTTTGATCTTAAATTTGCCTTTTGCCTCTAGTTAATTTGTCAGGTCTAAACACATGCCATTTCCTCAGCAACTGCAAACAGGCCTTTCATGTTAGGTCCAATACAATTCAAATCTACTCCTTTTACAAGTATTTTAAAGCTTGACTAGTATTGCTATTACTGTTTCATTTTGGGAGGGAAATTCATCCTAATTAGCATTTCTTTTAGAAACATTCTGTAGGTGATTCTTGGTTCATATTTAGGACACACCAGAAAAAGTGCACAATAATCATCTGGGGACTTACAAACACACTTGATTACCCGTAACTGCTGCCTGCTTCAGTAACATCCCTTAGGTTCTTGAGAACAAAGCTAAACACCAATGTTCCATTCCATATGAAATAAAGTACTGTAAAATATTTGCCAGAATCAAAAATAACATTTTTGATGCTCTTGGAGAATTCACTTATATTTAAAGAAATCCAATTGAAAATTAGTTTGAAGATATATAATGTGTTCATGAAGCAAAGAAAATAATCGTCCTCAAATTTCTTGATTTGTTGCTATTCCGACTTCAGATTTTTGTATGAGGTTCTTAAGATAGGAACATAACATTAGTTATTTTGCTTTCTCATATACAGTGCCATATGCAGACTGAAACTGAGCTCTCTCAGTCTATTAGTGAAATAATATTAGATCTAAGAGAAAAAGTCTCTTGTGTGTATGTAAGCAATGAATGTATTTTAATTGAGCACCCCAAGTTCTGAGTAGTAAATTGAAATTGTTGATTTAAGCTATTGGAGCATGCTATGTGATTAAGACAGTGAAGTGTTTTTTTTGTTTGTTTGTTTTTTTAAACAAAACGAAAACAAAAAGCTGGAATTAATTCCATGTCGATCTTTTTTTGTTATTCTTATGATAAACAGGTGTCAACCAAAATTCTATAGTTGTTGATCAAGTTTCAGTTACTAATTTATAACTGAGTACTTAGATGAGTTTCTACACTTGAAAATGGATTAGGAAAATTAATTAGAAAAAGTGGTTTATTCTTTTATGTGAGTTTTCAAAACAAAATAAGAAAAATTTAACTTTAAGTTGAGTTCAACAAAGATGATGCAGATGGCCTCAAGAGCAGCCTAATCTCAGAACTTGCACATCCCTTGTGGAAACATTGACATTTTCATTAACATTAGGAAACCACCAAATACATTAATCCTGTCCAACTCTGCTGAATGGGCTAGACTTGGCATATATCTAGCCAGAAAAGGGAGCCAGAGAAATAAGAATATACCAGGGCTGCTCAGTCTCTAACATAAATATATTAATCAACTTATGGATATACTATAACCTTCTTTTTTTAGAAGTCAACTAGATTCAGGAATATGTCATTTTCAATGCTGTATTGGTTTAGGATATATGATTTTAAGATCTTCCAATGCTGTACTAAAACTTTTTTTTTTTTTTGAGAGAGAGAGAGAGAGAACGCATGCGAGTGTGCATGAGCGGGGGCGGGGGTGGGGTGGCTGGGAGGGGCAGAGGGCCAGGGAGAATTTTAAGCAGGCTCCATGATGACCCTGATGACCCAAGCTGAAATCAAGAGTTGGATGCTTAACCCACTGAGCCACCCAGGGTGCCCAAGTGTATTAAAACATTTCAGTAAAATCATGGACTTTTTCTTTCATTTAAAAAAAAAACTATATAAAATTGCATGAGTTTTCTTT
>NW_027555078.1:0-57233 GCF_964656455.1 Halichoerus grypus | reverse complement strand
GCCACGGCCTGCATCTTGGATGGCGGAAATATTTCTCAAGATGAATATGTGTACTTTGACTAGGGAGATCAAATTTACAGAGTACAATTAAAATAGTCAAACACCACGGGCTATATGGAAGTATATAGTAAATATAGCCTCCTCCAATTCATAGATCCTCCTTCCTTCTCAGACTTTTATATCAATAAATACATTAGAATACTATAAGAGCTACAAATTATCCTAGAGATTAGACCAATATAATCATTTTTAATGGTAACCCTATGTTCTACATTTTCCTATATTTTCTTTGCCATATTTTAAGTTCTATGACACATCTATAAATAGGTAACAATGGCAGTGATATTGATAAGCCTTGTAAACTAAAGGGTAACACATGTTTGCATTTACCTAAATATATTTAAACATAAATGGAGAATACAGAAAACAATTTTAAAATAAGAAGAGTTTGGCTCTAGGGTAAGCAAACTATAGCCAGTGGGCCAAATCCAGCCCAAGGCCTATTTTTGTAAATAAAGTTTTCTCAAGAACACAGCTATGTGCATTAATTTACGTATTGGCTGCTTTCACACCATAATGGTAGAACCGAGTAGTTGCAATGGAAACCATATGGCCCCTCAAAGCCCTTTACAGAAAAAGTTGATATCGCATGTTATTACAGCTGGACAGAGTTAGTTTGACTCTATGATAACACATCTTTATATTGTATTTTCCCAAAGATTTTAGCATCTCCTTTTGGGGAAAGTTTTTAAGAAAGTAAACAAATCTCTCCGGTGGGATGATCAACTGTTCGTGTTGACCTGGGACTCCTGGTTTTACCACTGAAAGTCCATGTCCTGAAAATCCCTTAGTCCTGGGGAAATCAGCTGGTCACTCACCACAGCCCTCCTAGAATTCAGACTAGGAAGACACACAGAGAGTAGTTTGTGAGCAAGAGAATGTGGTTTATGCATGCTTTTACTTGCATCCCCACACCCACCTCTATTACAAGTTGCTAATAATCAGGAGAGCTCAAGCAGTGCAGTCATATTAATAACAGAATGAGATATCATTTATAGATCATGTCTAAAATCTAAGTCCACACTGAACAGGGCTCTTCAGCCTATGAGAATCATATCCCTAAAGGTAAAAGTGGTTTATCTAACAGCATATTTCTCCTTCTAAACCACCTGCCTAGAAGAACACTCACTTACAAAGAACACTTCACAGCTTTGTTAGAGGTGAGGTGATATGAGATGAAGATTAAAGCAGCAATGCCTGCTTTCCCAACTCCCTTAAAAAACAAACAAACAAAAACACTATTTGGGTTTAGAGAGAAACTGTAGGTCTATTTGGGGTACAGCCCAGTGAGCCATCTTAGGTCCCTGTGCCCAAGTGTAAGGGCAGCCAACAATTTCTGGAAGCAACATCCCTGGGAAGCACCCCATATAAAACAGATTAATCCAGGACTCCCCGTACAAAGGCAGGATGATGGAAAGTTAGGAGGGATTGAGAACAGCTTCTTAATAAACAGTGCATGTGTCTAAGTGTAGGGGTTGGAAAGGGCAGAGTGCCTGGAGCATTTCTGAGTGCAAGGATCATTGAAGATTCATGACCCAATTTCCATGGACTTAAGTTTGGGAGAACCAAGAGTTGCTTAAGGGAGACAGCCTCAAAGTGAATAGTTATCATTTTAAGTATACCCAAGTATTTGTTTCTTTGTTTGTCAGGGTAATTTCAGTTTTCATTTTTCAGTGGTAGAAGCTGGAAAACTATCTCAGTTTAAACTGTGGACACAGTTGCCAAATAAATATTTTTTTCATCGGTGTGTTTGATTCTAAGTAACTAATTTACACACAAACACAGTGATGCTTGTTAAAAACTGTTTTGAGTACTATACCCTAAAATAGGTATCTGCCTAGAATTTTTTCTATAAAGTTGTCCAGACATAGGTTCTCACATAAAGCAAGAAGCAATGCATCACAAAAGATGGAGTGTTGATTCCTAAATCTGTTTAAGCACTCCACTGACAATTTTCCAACAGATCTGGGAGCTTCTCATTATGGGCAAACTGGTATTTTAAAGCGGTCAAAGTGTACATTAACCAACTGCTGTTCAGGGCATGGAGAAATCATCATAAAGGTCAATAACTTTTTTGTATTTTTCTTTGCTGTATAGGGGAGCACTTTTATAGGCATTCATGGTAAAGTAAAATTTTTTTCACAATGGACATTCAAGACAACCAAATAATGATTCTGTGTAATAATGTGAGAGCCTGACATCATTGTGATCACCAGCACATTACTGTAGGGATTATTATGAGGTTTGGAGGGGGAAGTGTTTCCTCCTCTCTTTGGGAAAAGTAGGAAGTGAAGAGTCTGGATTTGGGTAAAGGAAGGACCTATGGGAGCTTCTGTACAACTGAAAGGGACTCCCAACTCTGAGCTAAGGAGAATGAGAAAGAAGAACATCCCAAACAGAGAAGCATGGCTTGTGCCTAAGGAAAGTATTATATGGCAAAAGTATACTTCAGTTTATATATATCTTTAATATATCAAGTTTAAAAAGTTGCCTCTAAGTAAAAAAGTGACAGGGGCATCCCAAACAGAGAAGCATGGCCCATGACTAGGTGGAATAAAACCCTGGTTAAAATTTGTTTCTCTGCCAGTTCTGTAATTCTTTATGCACAAGTTCTCAATAGACAGTTTTTGCTTTTTATTGAATTGTTATATGTGTATATCTTATAAGTGTGCAACTCAATGAATTTTCAGAAAACAAACAAACCTATGTAGCCAACACTCAGATAAGGAAACAGAATATTACCTTGCTGTCACTGCTTCTCATAAACCACCATCCTAACTTCTTGGTACACCTTTGTTAAATATCACTATTTGGTCTTAGCCATATTTTTGAATCTTAGGTCTGGGGCTCATGCCTCCAAGGGGTGAAATCAGGGACAACTGCATAGTTCTGGAGAAGGTGGTGAGGGAACAACACCGGAGGCATAGCAGGGGGACCTGGATCCATAGTATAGAGCACAGATCAGCAAACGTATCTATATCTATCTCAAGGGCAAGAAAGTAAACATTCTTGACTTGGTGGGCCATAACGTCTTTGTCAAAACTGTAAATGAGTGTCAGTGGCTATATTCTAATAAAATATTATTTATTAAATAGGCATTGGGTTGTACTTTGTTGACCCCTGGTAGAGCAAGCAGTGTCTGCAAAGTGAGATATTACATGAAAAACATCAGGAGGGGAACTTTGTAAAATCCTGGACCTCACCCTAAATAACTCAGACATTGGTTATCTGGACTCCTCAAGGCAGAACTTGAACCTTATAGTTTATATTTGGTTACTTCTATCCTTGGTCTAGTTTCTAACTTGCAAAATAATGCAGTAGTCAGCAGCAAGAGACCGGAAATGTCTAGAAGCAAGACTATTTGTTATATTTAGCAACATTGCTAAAGGAAAGCACTCTGGATTTCACACCATTTTCTAAATCTCAAATTCATTAAAAGCAAAGTTTTGCTTCAATAAAATATTCCATGAACAATGGAATTTGTATAAATCTTGAGAGTTTCTAAATATTTGACAATTTAACCACTAGTTTAAAAGTCCATTATATTATGAATTTTAAGGAGAGACACAGTTACACATAATGACACATTTCTTTCACTTTTTAAAACTACAGGTCATTTTAACATGCTTTGATTCAATTCTGTTTCCAGAAAGCTAATTTGTTTCAGGACATGATGAAATGGTTTGCATCATCTTGCATTCAATGTGTTAGAGCCTTTATGTTCTTGGCAAAGGATGTACTAATGTCTACTACAGAAATACCAATTGTAAGAGAGAAAAGTGGAATTTCTATAAAGTTCCTACTTAATCAAAGAATGCTTAATCTGCTTTCAATTATTCCTTCAGAAAACTATGAAAAGATATAGGGAAATATGAAAATTAATGTGATTTGACAAAAATCAAACAACCATTGGACATCACCTGACATTTATCAAGTACCCATGGAATTAATTTTTCTGATTATCTTTTATAAGTGTGGAATTACCCATATTATTTTCTTTGTCCACAGAATAGATTAACATCAGTGTTTTGTTTTGTTTTTTACCATAGCATTAAAAATTATAAGGCATCCCACCAACATATAGGCCATCTTTGACCTCCTCATTTTCTCTTTTCCTATATGCAAGATATACTATTCTATGTATTCCTCTCACTAACCCCACTACCTACATGCTAGTCCAAAAAAATCATTATTTCTCAACTGAATTATTGCAATAGCCCCCTACCAGTCATCTTGCTTCCACAATTACACCTCCTGCAGTCTAGATTTCACATGGCAGCTAGAGTGTTACCTTTAAAACACAGACTAGATGTTATTAATCAGTTCAAAACCCTCCCACAGCCTTCATCCCCTCCCTTATTTCATCTACATGTTCATATTTATTTGTTATATATTTTGTCTTTTCTACCAACTAGAAGAAGTTTAATAGGAGTAATGGGAGTTGGGATGAAAGGAAGGAAAGGGAAGGTAGAGTAGAGAAACTGCCTTGAATTTATGAAATACATATACAAAACACCACTAAGCAGAATTTCTCTTTTTTGGCAAAAGTAAATTGCATGAAAATATTCTAATATGCCTCAAGTACAACCCAAATACTGTGGATAAAAATATTAAGGTGATTTTATAGAGAAAGTAAAAATAAATGATGTATACAGTTTTTCTGTGATCTTTTGAGGTTAATTGTTACCAATCAATATTGAACCTTAGTGGAAAGCACATTTTTCTTACCACAGGAGCTGTATCACACTTACTTAAGTAGATTATGATCATTATCAGAAGAAAGGAGAAAAAAGAGAATACACATTTCCTGTGTATGCTACAGAAAAATGGAAGGCAATTCACTGTTTGTATTATAAAATATCACTAGCATTTGAAATTTATGCCATCCTTTTGATAAACATGAAATATAAAAGAAAAAAGTACCAATTTATTGCCTCTTTAGAAACTGTCATTCTTTTTATTATCAATCTTCACTGGAATTGTTCACTAAAATTTCTTTTTTATTATCATAATAGAGTTGGGCCTGGGATTGTAATTTATCCATAGGTTGTTGAAATCCCTCTTCTAAACATGTGCCTCCTCTTATTGACAGTTTATATCGTTAAAATGCAATCTGTACCCCTTATCACCTTGTAAAAGAAACTAGTCTCCTTATACCTTAAAAGGGCATGTACTTGAAAGGGTAAAAATAGGGTTCTAAGTAGAATGTCCTAAAATTGATACATTTATTTCTTTGGGGGGATAATTCCTAACAACAAGAAAATACTCACCCTCCCCACCACACAGACACACATACACACAAGTTGTTCCCCAGGATAACTTCTGCCCCTGTCTCTAAGTTCACTGGTACTTTTAGATTATAAAGAGACTATAAAATTTCTGTTTCCCATTGCCAAATTGAGATCCATTGTCACATTATATAGAGCACTTAGAGTAACACCATTCTACAACAACCATTATTCTAGAAAAAGAAATTCATTGTAGTTGTCTTAGTTCAGGCTGCTATAAAAAAATACCAATGACTGGGTAGCTTAAACATAGTAATTTCTCATAGTTCTGGAGGCTGAGAAGTCCAAGATCAAGGTGTCAGCTGATTTGGTTCTTGGTGAGCTCTTTTTTGGGCTATGTACTCACATGGTGGAGAGAGAAAGAGAAAGAGGAAGCAAGCTCTCCAGTGTCTCTTCTTATAAGGGCACTAATCCAATTGTGAGGGCTCCACCTTTATGACCCAAATACCTCCCAAAGGTCCCATCTTCAAATATGATCACATTGGGGATTAGGGTTTCAACATATGAATTCGAAAGGACACAAATATGTACTCCATAATAGTAGTCCACCATAGATCCCTGGTAATGGGATAAAGCAAAAAGTATTTACTCGAACATTTCCAAAAAATTATTAGTCCCTAAATTCAATGCATTCATTAAAAAACAAATAAAAACAAACAAAAAACAAGCAAAATAATATAGGATTGTATTTAAGACTTTAACTTTGACTCAAATTAAAATAAACAGAGTTGTATACACAATCTAAAGTAGTGGTTGCCTTCACATCTACTAGAATGGCTCTAATCAAAATGATGGATAATGAAACGTGTTGCCTCGGGAGGAAATAGAGAAATCAGAACCCTTATACCCTACTGGTAGGCATGTAAAATGGTGCAGACACTTGGTGGTTCCTCAAAAAATTAAACACAGAGCTACCAAATGACCTGTCAGTGCCACTCTTAGGTATATATTCAAGAGAAATGAAAATATATGCCCATGTACAAATATATGTGAATGTTCATAGCAGTATTTTTCATAATAGCCAATAAATGGGAAAAACCTAAATGTCCATCATCTGCTGAATAACTAAAATATGGTATATCCATACAATAGAATATTATTCATATAAAGGAATGAAATACTAATAAATGCTACAATATGAATAACTTTGAAAACATTATGCCAACTGTAAGAAGTCAGTCATAAAAGACCAAGACCACGTATTCTATGATTCCATTTATATGAAATATCTAGAACAGGAAAATCTATTGGATATATACAAGATTAGGGTTTAGGGGTCTGAGAAGGTGAGTGGAGAGGAAATAGCTAAGGAGTACATGATTTCTTTTTGAAGTAATGAAATGTTTTAAAGTTGATTGTGGTAATGGATGCACAATTCTGTGCTTTAAATTACATACTTTATTTTTTAAGTTTTTATTTAAATTTCAGTTAGTCAACATAAGTGTAATATTAGTTTCAGGTGTACAATATAGTGATTAAACACTTCTATCCAACACCTGGTGCTCATCTCAGCAAGTGCACTCCTTAATCCCCACCACCTATTTCACCCATTCCCCTCACCCACCTCCCTTCTGGTAACCATCAGTTTGTTCTCTATAGTTAAGAGTCTGTTTCTTGGTTTGCCTCCCTCTCTTTTTCCCCCTTGGTTCACTTGTTTTGTTTCTTATATTCCACATATGAGTGAAATCATATGGTATTTATCTTTTCCTGACAGAATTTGACTGACTTATTTCATTTAACATAATGCTCTCTAGCTCCATCCATGTCATTGCAAATGGCAAGATTTCATTCTTTTCAATAGCTCAGTATTATTCCATTGTTTGTGTATATTCATTTACCACTTTCTTTATCCATTCATCAGTCAATGAACACTTGGTTATTTCCATGATTTGGCTATTGTGTTTTATTTTTCTCAATTAAAGATTTGATTTATTCAAGTATCTGAAATCATTCTACAATGGAAACTGTTATTAGATGCTGCTCGTACTGTGCTACGGACCACCCACATACTGCCACACTGCTTTCAGAAGACTTGAAATGCCCCTGATAGTTTAAAAAATGTAAACCTGGTGGAGAGGTAAGAAGACAATTTAATGTTTCAACTGGATCCAGAGGTGCCTCTAATTTGGCTATTGTTGATAATGCTACTATAAATGTCAAGGTGCAGGTATCCCTTTGAATTAGTATTTTTGTATTCTTTGGATAAATATTCAGTACTGTAATTGCTTGATAATAGGGTTAGTTCTATTTTTAACTTTTTGAGCAACTTCCATACTGTTTTCCAGAGTGGCTGCACCAGTTTGCATTCCTACCAACAGTGTAGTAAGTTTCCTCTTTCTCCACATCCTTGCCAGCACTTGTTGTTTCTTGTGTTGTTGATTTTAGCCACTCCGACAGGTGTGAGGTGATAATTCATTGTAGTTTTGATTTGTATTTCCCTGATTATTGGTGATGTTGAGCACCTTTTCATGTGTCTGTTGGCCATTTGTATGTCTCCTTTGGAAAAATGTCTATTCATGTCTTCTGCCCATTTTTTAATTGGATTATTCATTTTTTGGGTGTTGAATTTGGTAAGTTCTTTATAGATTCTGGATACTAACCCTTTATCAGATATGTCATTTGCAAATATCTTCTCCCATTCCATAGGTTGCCTTTTAGTTGAACATTTCCTTCACTGTAAGAAGCTTTTTATTTTGATGAAGTCCCAATAGTTTATTTTTGCTTTTGTTTCCCTTGCCTCAGGAGACATATCTAGAAAAAGTTGCTACAGCCAATGTTGAAGAGGGTACTGCCTGTATTCTCCTCTAGGATTTTTATGGTTTCAAGTCGCACATTTAGGTCTTTAATCAATTTTGAATTTATTTTTGTGTTTGGTGTAAGAAAATGGCCCAGTTTCATTCTTTTGCATATTGCTGTCCATTTTTCCCAACACCATTTGTTGAAGAGACTGTCTTTTTCCCATTGGGAAATGCTGACATTTTTTTTCACTTCAAATGGAATATTCAACTTAGAACAAACTATATATATTATATATATATGTATATATATATAATATATATACATGAACTATATCAATAAATCTGCTAAAAATATTGCTTACCAGGGACTATTCTACCTCTGCAGAAAGTGTCATCTTTGTTCCTATGGAGCTTATGTTGGGGGAAGGTGAAGACCAATAATAAATAAATACAAATATAACATAACAAAATATATTTTTAGATAGTGAATATGCTGGAAAGCAAATGAATCAGGGTCAAGATACCGAGTATAATGGGAGGTGAATGGACATTTTAGACAGAACAGAGGAGGCCCTGTAAAGGTGAGATTTGAGTTAAGACCTGAGTAATATGAGGGAGTAAAATGCAGGAAGATGCAGAAGATGTATAAAGTATACCTACACAAGTATAAAGGCCCTGAACAGAAAATGAGCTTGGCATGTTCAAACAACCACAGAAAACTACTGTGGGTAAAAGGAAGGAATGAAGCCATGGACATCACAAGCTGAGACAAGTAGAGTAACCATACCTTGTTAATCTCAAATATTTTTATTATATATATCCAAGAGTGAAAAGCCATATTAAATGTTTAATAGCATTGGGTCATAATATGGTAGTTCAACTGAATAACATGTATTGTTTGCTTCTTCAATATGAAATTGTCAAAGAGCTTTGATTTTAGATGCCATTAGGGAATTGGTTTTTATAAAAACATCACTATTTGGAACAAAAATTCCAATTCCATAAGTAATATTAAAATAATTAATTTAATCAACATGATTTGGCAATGTCCAGAACATTTTCTATTATCAGAATTTATTTCATTGAGATTAGTGTATCAGATAAGACACCAGCAGGAAAGAGAAGGCACATTAGACTGGATAATTTAAGAAACACTTAATAAAGAAACTGTTTATAAAAGTGTGGACATGGTTAAGGGAGACCTCAAGAGACTGCAGGATCTCAACCTAGTAACATCAGCCTAGTTGGGCACCATCACCATTTTTCGGCCCAATGAGATGGGAGTAGAAATGAGTTGATGGAACCTGGGAGCAGAGGGGTGTGGGAACAGCAGGGGGTAGGGGTGGAGAAGGAGGGAGGGAGGGAAAGAGAGAGAGAGAAAAAGAGAGAAAGCACTTTGTGTAGATGGCCACGTGACAGAGCTATGATCTTCACTTAAGGATTCAGCCAGCCAATGACAGAGCTACCAAAGTGAGTTGGGGTAATAAATGTCCTGACCTCACCCTCCTCCCTTCCTCTCTCAGATCTCCTGTCAGAATTCCTCATAGACCAAAGCTGATGTAGTCCATATAGATCAACTTCCAAGAGCATAGCACAGAGGAGAGAAAGGCAGAAACTGAATTTGGAAGAACAAATGGAATAGTTACATCATATGCAGCCAATCAAATAGAATTTGTATTATCTATGATATTAAGCAAATAAATAACTGAATACCAAAACATTGTTCACTTACTCAAATGGGCTTGCAAAATGCATCCATTCCAGAAGTCACTGAAAACTCAAGGCATAGCCCTTTCTGTTTACTTACAGTAACAAAATCTTTAACAGAAGATTTATATACAGTGTGATTAGTAATGAAAAGTGCTATGATCAAAAGAAATGTTGATTTCTCTATTTTATCTGTGACACATACATACATATACACATATTTATAAAAATCTATTTCATCTGTGTCTATGTATATGTATGTGTGTGTATGTGTGTGTGTGTGTGTGTGTATATATATATATATATACACACATATATATATTTTAGAACCACCATTCCATACCTTGTATCAGTAATTCTACAATTTTTACACTGGTACACACATATGATGTTAACATATGCACCATACTTTCTCATGTACCTACCCAGAATTATGACCAGTTCCTTGTGTTTCTGCTGCTATTCCAAGATTACATTTCCCACTCAAAAACTAATATCTGAATGTAAGGGGAAATGGCATAATTAGAATGATGATCTGATAGGTTATTCCAATTTGATTTGATTGTGCAACTTTTAGTAATATGAATAAGTAACTGATTTCTTGCAATATAGCTGTGACACACTGAGTCTCAATTCTATTACTAAAAACAGCTAACTTACACTACACTATGACCTACACTATACTAAGTCATAACCAGCAGAGTAGACACAAACAGACTGTCAATCTTCCAGACATGCAAATAACAAAAGTCCCCTGTTACTCTTTTGCTTTCCAAATCTCTGCCTAGATGCCAAAATTAAAGCCCATGTTAACATGATTATTACAAATAAGAAACAGAAAGCTTCCTGTAAAGTGTTGGATCCAGGAAGAGGAAAAGTCAAGCAAAACATTAAAATAACGGTTTGCCAGCCATTTCAAAATATCTCCATGATTGAAAATCTATCGATGGAGAATATGTGCACAAAAAGTATTTGATGGGAGAGGACAGTAACCCTCTAATCCACCCTATCAAGAACCTTACTTTAATGTTCCATAATGTAAATAGAATTATTAAAATTAATATCATTACACTGCCTTGGGGATCAGAGCATGTAAATTTCATTAAGCCACAATTCAGTGATTCATCATATGAATATCTCTCATTCTGCTTTGGTTAATTATAAACCACGAAATACATAAAGAAAACATACAAGATGTACAGGATTCTCCCTTCTCTCTTCAATTTTGATTGTTAGTTCCAGGGGTTCTAATATTTGTTTATCTGTACACAAAAAGGTGTAGCAAAAACACCTTGTGTTAATGTGCCCAACGTGGTGGTAGAATAAAGCTAAAAGAATTTATGGCAAATGTATACAGTGTGTGTGTGTGTGTAAGGGGGGAAGAGATTGAGAGATATTTTACAGCCAAAAACTTTCACCCCATCATTATTGTCATTACAAGAAAGTTTTCGTATGTGTGTTAATAGCATAATTTGAAACAGTGAAAAATAATGAAATGGGAGAGTGGCCAACTTCACAGTCTTTCAGAAATATAAAAATCTCTCCCTTGTAGGACTTTCAAAATATTACCATCTTTCATGAATCAACTGTTTAGTTCTCCCTGCAACTTAGAGCATTGTTGTCCCAAGTGGAATTCATTAGCTTAAAATAGAACTTTTATGCCACATTGCTCACTTCTGTGAGCAAGCAATCATGCTTTGTTTTGTCATAAATGCTTGAGGAGAAGTTAAACATCTGCAAGTTCAGATCATGCCCAGAACAAATGATCCACAATAATCAGTAGCTCAGGGCACAGATAAATCCGAACTTGTATTATCTTTCCTGGAAATCGACATAAGGTAATCAAATCAAACCCTCAACTGTAGTAAATATTTAATGAATAATTAGGCTTTAATCCTTTTTCAGTTTTGTGATGCATTAATGGCTTGTGATTTCTAAAGTTTGCAAGTTCAGCCTATATTTTTCTTGAGACCTAATATTAAATAGTGTCATTTGATGTTGACATTTTTATTTTCACTTCAAATGGAACATTCAACTTAGAAGGAACTGTGAAAGATCTCAAGATGGCAGTTTTTAAAACTATAAATTAACAAAGTCGAGACCCTTACAATTAGTGTGTCTCTAGAAATCAAAACCAAATCAATTTAAAATTTGGTCAAAATTATTGGCACGTGAATAGTGACAGCAAACTATCTGCCACTGCATGGTGCAGAGAGCAGTGTACACAGCTAAACAGACCTGGGCCAGGTTTCAGTGCCATCTTATAGGTTTGCATGAATAATTTGCATGCAGATGCTTAACCAACTGAGCCACCCAGGTGTCCTTCAAAATACTTTTAAGGTCACTTTAGGAAAACCATCTCCATTTTGTCAGTCAAAATACTACATTGGGATTCTTTTCTTCAGTGTTGAGTAGTATGTGTGAAGATTAAAATCAATGTGCTACTACCTTTCATAAATGAAAAGTTCACTATGTTTATGTTTTCACTTTAATGATTCGTCAATTATGTCTATTGTCTACAGTAAGAAAAATAAATGTATGAGAGTGTGCTGAGCTTCAAAAAGTCATATATTTTACTTCTGACTGTTATTTGATTTTTAAAGCTATTTAATCTAGCCCTTTGTATCCTCCACCCGGACATAACAGGGTTTTATACTTAAAACTCATTAAATTCTTCTATTCAAAACTTGATTCCAATTTATATAGAGAAAATTATTCCCCCCTTAGATTCAGTTTTAATATATATATATTTTTTTCCTTACTTGCAAAAGAACTTTTAAAAGCTTTGAACTGAAACAATGACAAGAAGTTTGACCAAATTTTAATAGGCTCCCAAACAAAAATGCAGGCTTCCTAATATGAAAAATAAGAGTAGTAAGACAAATGGCTGTAATTGTACTGACCTGTTCACCTGGCAGAACCATTTACACTTGGTTGCCATGGAAAACCCTGCTGAGAAGGAAACAGCAGGAGAAATCTAATTTAGTGCTGGTGCCAGTCAGTACCTCCAAGGCTAGTTTCTCGTCTCTTTTCCTTGGAATTGTTTCCCAGGGTCATCAGTTGTACCCTTACATTTGCTCCAGAAAAATAATAACACTCTAAATGTTCTGCACACAAATATTCATTTCTTCTCTTCAGCATTAAACAACTGTGAAATAAAGCGCCCTAACTCTCTGACATGAATAACATCATTTTGGCTGCCTGCTTAACTGAACATAGATAATAGCAGAAATTGCCATTTTGCAGTCTTTGTTTTTCTTGACTTCTCAGTAGGATTCAGTACTGTTAACCACTGTCATTTACAAAATTCTCTTTCTTTGATGTAGGTGATACTATGCACTCCTTTATCATTTTTATAGACTTGTCCCCTGTCCTCTCTTGGTAACTCAAAACTCAGAAGTAGCCCTCCTATTTCACCATTCAAAACTTTTTTCTCCATGGAATCTCTTCCCCACTGAAGGCTTTGATTCCCACTGATATGCTAATGATTCACAAAATTTTATCTCCAGGTTAGACCATTCTTCAGAATTCCAGGACCATATTCCAATTTCTATATAACCCTCATACTGGGATAACATAAAGACCCCTATCCAAAACAAGTCTTCTCTTTCCCAGTGTTCTCCACCTCAATGAATACTAACAACTTCCATCCAATTATACAAGCCAGAAATCCAGGAGGAATTCTAGAGTCCTTCTTTCCCCTCAAGTCAAATCCAATAGTCCAAAGCCACCACAATCCCTCTCTTAAAATTCCCTCTCCTACACTACTACAAAAGCCTCTTAACAGGCCTCCTTATATCTACTCTTATTCCCTTCCAGTAAGTATTCAATCCATAGACAGAGTTATCTAAAAATTATGAACCTAACTTTATGAGACCATTCTCCACCTTCCTTATTAAAATAATCTATTAGCTTCCTCCTGAGTTTATGCTGAAGACCAAAATTCTTGCCATGGTCTTCCAATTCCTGTATGGTTTTGCTCCTACCATGCCTCACCCTGAACATTATGGTCCTCTCAGTTCTCTGCATTATAGCCACATGGCTTCTTTAAGTTCTTGAAGAATTTATGTCTCTAATACCACAGATTCTTTGCAAAGGCTCTTGCCTTTATTTTTCCTGGAATTCACCCCCACTCCATGTTTTTCCTTCATGTACCTTTATCTATCAGCTCATTAATAATCTTATCAGAGAAAAAATTTCTTTTCATAAAAGACAAACACCATCAAATTCTTTGCTGAAACAAAGGTGAAAAATAAAGATTACCATACTTATATTCAACACGTTGCCATTAGGAGTTTAGTTTTTCCAGCCTCAAAAATTAAGTTTAGGAAGTGTCTATTCTTGCACATGACTGCACATCTTATTAGATACAAATACTTTGCTTTGACTCTAGCAGTTGGTTAATAAGTATTTTAATATAGATGAGAAGATTACATTTGTAATAAGTATTAACTGGATAAGGATGAGTCATGTATTTTTTTTTCTAAGCAGGACTTGGTACCAAAATAATAGATCTTTATAAATTTTGGTTTTTCACTTAAAATAAAAGGGATATAAATTGAATAAGATGGCATGTATAAAAACACCTATGAAATACTGAACAGACTTCAACAGCAATTCTTTTCCCCTTACTTATCCATGTAGAAACTTAAAGACTTGTGGCAGGCAGGCATGACTGGTTCAAAAGGACACAGCAGTTTGAAGCAATATTATTTTAATCAAAGTTATTCCTATTCTCTGTAACATATCCATGCCTAACTGTAATTCTCTGCTTTCCTTTTAGGTCTCCCATCTTCAGTTTTTAAATCTTGGTTTACATGTATTTTCAGCTAAAAAACTTGATTCATTTCTTATTTCATGACCACTTTTCTGACTTACATTAGTGTATCCTATCTGCTGACAACTTAGATTCTGGTCTAATGCTTGAATTGTCTTGTCCTCATAGGATCCTTCATGGTCATGCTGTACACTTTCACAGAATCTAACCTCCTTCTCATCTTTGGCTCTAGGGTGTCAAGGTTGGAGAATGGAAAATCTTTTCACCTCTTACCATGATTTTAAGCAGTGCCTTTAAAAAACTTTGCTCTTTCTCCCACCTAATTTTTTATAAACAATACACCTTCAGTGTCAACACAGCCTGATAGGAAAGATTTATCTTCTACTTATTTACCCAGTACTGTGCTGAATGAAACCAAAGTTATACATTTGCATAATTCTTTTCTCATGCTAGAAATTGTTAATTTAATGAAAAGCAAGTCAGTGGCCAAATTTAAGATGCTTATAATAGATATGAGCTTAGATTCCAGGAGTCTTGGAGGATTGATAGTTTCCCATTCACACTATGTATTCTCCAACTACTGGAATTTAATCTCTCAGAAATGAGGAACCTGGTCTCTTTTACTTACTACTATACCTCCAGAAACAAGAACAGTGCCTGAGACATAGTAAGTGTACAATAAATATTTGTCAAATGAATAAATACCATTGCAAGCTAAGGTATGTTTTTTTAAAGAAGGCAAGAAAGTGCTGCCATTGTATGGATAATCTGATAGAGACTCAAGATACATTAACACAGTTATTTTATTAGTTTATAGAAGGAAATTGTAAACTGTTACATAATTAAATACTAAACACAGTGTCATCAATCTGTCATGCAATAAGGGTACTGAGAAGCAAGAGAGAGATGATGTTATTCATCTTAACTTTTAATAAAATGACACCTAAGAAAGTAAAGAAACACTTGATGTATGACTTCTGTTCAACTAAAACTAGCATGCACAGATACATACATAAACCAGACACAAAGAGACACAGATAAGCACGCACACATACACACAACTCAAATAAAGTTCACACACAGTCTGACAATATTCTTATTTAATACATTAGAAAAAATGATGCTCAAGATGTTAAATATTTTCCCAAAGCTAGAAAGTAGCTAAGATAATACCCAAATCCATTGCTTCTAACTTTAATTCCAGTGTTTCTATTTTTCACTTTAAACTTGAACTTAATATCATATAATAAAAATTCAGAAAGAAATCAAGAAAGACAGGATAAAATTAACACCCAATGGTCATATGAATCAGACAAGTTTGTTAAATTCTCTTTATACATAAATGGTATTTGTCTTAAGGATTTAGGTAGAGTAAATATATTCCATGTGTTTTCCTCAAGAGAAAATGTCCCTAACATTTCTTTAAAAATACGCTACTGATTTCTATAAAGTGAAGTTTATACAAATAGTTTTCAAAACTTCATGATCACCAAAACCATCTAAGGCTTCAAAAAACACCTTCTCCCAGAGCCGATACAGAAATTCTGACTTATTGTACCTGGGTTTAAGACCAGAATTGGTGATTTTAATGATCAGCCAGGTTTGGAAAACACTGGTCAAGAGCAGTGCTTATTTTCTTTTACAAGATTAATAGGAAGCATGTTAATGTATGAACACTATTTATAAAAATGCAATGGATTATGGAAGGTACCAAGAAGCACCTATATTTCATGATGCAAAGCTGAATTTTTGAAATTAGCCTTACAATTTCCTTCTGCTCTGACTTTGCCAGTGATTTAGCTCTTTAATACTATATTTTAGCAAACTGCCCATTTTCCAACCTCTGCATCCATTGCTCACTTTTCCAAAGCTATGTATTTCTCGAAACATTCTAGCATATAGACTGGTAACAGTTCTATTTTAATCAATGTAAAAGGGCAGTATAAAAAGTAGAACTGGTCTTTAAAGATATTGTAATTGCCTAGGCTTACCTATTTCTAATAACCCCTTAGACAACTGTTTATTTCTCCTTGTATACTGCCCCTTTCTCTGCCACTTTTTCTCTGTCAATATCTTTTCTTTTTTAATCAATTACTTCCCAACATGATATATTCTTTCTCCTCAATATCAGCAGGATGCTTACCTGCAAACAATACAAGTCATTCTAAATAATTTAAGTGGAAATTAAACATATTAATGATATTTGGTAATTATCAGAATCTCTGACTAGAGAATTAGGCTTGGAGGACCTAGAGAGTTAGGAGACAAATTTCATTAGGAATTCCCCTAAATTAATACCACAGTATAATGACACCACATAGCCACCAGAGTGGCTAACATGAAAAAGACTGACAATACTACATGTTGCTAAAGATTTAGAACTACCAGAAATTTCATACATTGCAGGTGGAATAGGTTTAATGACTGGGAAGGAATATGTTATGGGCTCCCTGAGCACTTGCAATGTTCACCTTATTGCCCACAGTGATAATGACAGGGGTATTTTCACATGATAATATATTGAGCTGCATACTCACTGTGTACTTTAATGTATGATAGCCAATTTTAAAAAAGAGATTTTGGGTGGTCAAAGAGCATGACAAATGCTAGAACACCATCTCTCCATCTTTAATTTAGATGGTTTTGGTGGGAGTGTGGGATGGGGCGACCCCTATAGACTTAACTGCATTCTACAGGTAGGACGGGAAGATAAAGGCACACTGCTGATCCATGGTCAAGCAATTTAAGAAACCCGTTGCATATTTGCCATTGCCAAACTTACATCAACATAATGAGGCTATTACTATGTACTATTTAGTTATAATATTTCACTTCTCTATATGATCAATATGACTTAAAATGACCTCTCAATGGACAAGAAGAATAAACTATTACTCAAAAGCTGGCCAAGAAGAAAAATGGAGAAGAAAATAAACAACCTTAATTCAGAGTCACATTCATGAACATGCATTAATCACATTAAAAAAATAGAATTTGCAGATATGAGTCTCTAGAAAAGAGTACTGCAGATTGACTATTCCCCAAAGATAACTTTTCTCAGTCTAATATCCATATTCCCTTTAAATGTTTAAAAATAAAATGACTTTTGAACTTCAATCCTGAAATTGTATTTTAATTTCTATTATTCAAATAGATATTAAGTATGCTATATTATTATTGATATAATTAGCCATGATATGCCATATCATTGGCACATAAATTCAGAAGAAGACCCTATGCCCTGTGACCCAGATTTAAGGTCATCTTTGTTTCTTAAATTACATTGCAAATTGTACCTTTGCAACTCCCTGTTTGGCTGAATGAGAACTTTTAATTCCAAATCTTATAGTTTTCACCTTCCAAAAGACTCCAAAATATTGCTGGGGCATTGTTTTTGTTTTGTTTTGTTTTGTTTTTTGCACATAAAGCCCCCCAGGGTAAAGGATGGTTGGGAAAAATCACCTTGAACTGAACTCCTTGATCTCAGCACTTTCCAACAACGTTAAACTGAGGTTGAAAGCATCACTAGCATTTCTAAGTTCAGAACCTGGCAATAGCATAGGAGCTCAGCACTATGAATTTTCCCCAAGATACATAACAAACTAAAAAAAGTTGCATCTGTAGTTACAATACATATATCCATCATCACTTATACCTTAAATCATCAGCTATAAAGACTCTTTGTAGAGTATACACAAGACTGAGTCACTCTGGCAGTTAGCTCATATGGTTTGAATACTCTGCTACTAAAGAGAAGTGGTAGGTGGAGGCAGCTGGATTTTCTCTATTTCATAACTTTAGGGTTCATTGGAACCACAGCCAGCCCCTTTTCAAGTGTATGTCAAGTAGAAGCAGCAAGGTTTCAAGAACACATTAGCCTAAGTCCATATTTCAACACAAAGTCTGTGTCTCAATAAATGTGAACATCAATTTCAGATGCAAAGATGAACACAATGAATATTCTTCTCTTTTTATATGATTCCTATGGTTCTCCTGGATTTACTCTCTGTCTCACACTCTGGCAGAAAGCAGTATTTCTTTCTTTCTTTTTTTAAGATTTTATTTATTTGTCAGAGAGAAAGAGAGAGAGCATAAGCAGGGGGAACAGCGGGCAGTGGGAGAAGTAGGCTCACTGCTGAGCAAGGAGCCTAATGTGGGACTCAATCCCAGGACCTAGGATCATGACCTGAGCCAAAGGCAGACACTTAACAGACCGAGCCACCCAGGCATCCCCAGAAAGCAGTATTTCATGGTCCCATCACTGTACATTTGGTTTTCTCAGCGGCCATCAATCTAATCAAACATAGGTCTCCTAGTAGAACTTTCCTATCAGATGATTTTGACACACTGGCCACAGTTTGCTCAACCTTGCTTTAAGAAAATCAAGATTTTTTAAAAATCTAGTAATACAGACACTGTAATATTATTGAAAAGGTTTATAATTAGATAAATGGAACAGAATAGAAAGCCTATATATGTGAATAGTTAATTTATGAAAAGATACAGAAAACACATGATAAAGATGGTTCTGGGCAACTGAATATAGATATAGGGAAAAATGGAGCATGGCTACACATCATACCAAAAATTCTAATTCAAGACAAAGATATTAAATGTGAAATCAAAACAATAACATTTCTAGACAATAACATAGAATAATAACTTCATGAATCTGAATTATAAAAAGAGTTCTTAAATATGCTAAAAATGCACTAACACATGGCCAAAATAGATATACAGGACTGCATGAAAGTCCACAAAAATATACCATAAGAGAAGTGAAGAGGCAAGACACACATTGTTAGAGGATATTGGCAATTTGACAAAAACTTATGCCCAGAATACATATTATTTTAAGAGATTCTTACAAATCAATAAGGAAAATACATAAAACCTAATGGAAGAACGGGCTAAGGAACTGAACATACACTTCCCAAAAGACATATCCAAATGGTCAATAAAAATATAGAAAACAAGCTCAAAGTCATTACTCATGGGAATGTAAGTTAAAACTATGTGAGGTATTACTATCACCCACAAGAATTACTAAAACTGGAAAAATGACCAACAAGTGTTTGAAATAATGTGGCTCAATATATACAATTAAACAGTCATGTTGGCAGTATAAATTAACACAATCACTTTGGAAAGAAAAATTGCATTTTTTTTTTTGTAAAATTGAACATTTACATTACTTCTGAAATAGCAATTCTACTGCTATACCCAACTTCTGAAATAGCAATTCTACTCCTATACCCTAGGGAAACATTTTCATATGTGAATCATGATACATGTACAAGGATGCTCATAGCAACATAGTTCATAATAAAAAGAAAACATGTATAGACAGATTAGAGAACAGATCAATAATTGAGGGAATTTCAAATTTTACTATTCTGGCATATGGTAGAGTAGGAGGAACCTAGTTTACCTCATCGCACAGATACACCTAGATAATACCCACATCACTGTAAATAACCTAGAAAACGACTCTCTACAGTGAAAGGTAGAGAAGAGGCCACACTGAAAAGGGTATAAAAGACAGAGACACACTCAGGAACCCAAATGACCTGTGGGACAGTCTGAGGGAGGAAGGGACACCATAGGCATAGAGAAAGGAGAAGAGTAGACCCCAAACCAAGCACCCCAGGCAAGAGGGACCAGCACTGGGAATACAAATCCCCATAACACTTAGCATTGAAAACAGAGGGGCTTAAATTTATAAGTTATTTTTTAAAATTTTTATTGTTATGTTAATCACCATACATTACACATCATTAGTTTTTGATGTAGTGTTCCATGATTCATTGTTTGTGTATAACACCCAGTGCTCCATGCAGAACGTGCCCTCTTTAATACCCATCACCAGGCTAACCCATCCTCGCACCCCCCACTCCTCTAGAATCCTCAGTTTGTTTTTCACAGTCCATGGTCTCTCATGGTTCATCTCGCCCTCCGATTACCCCCCCTTCATTCTTCCCATCCTGGTATCTTTTTTTTTTTTTTAACATACAATGTATTATTTGTTTCAGAGGTACAGATCTGTGATTCAACAGTCCTGCACAATTCACAGTACTCACCATACCACATACCCTCCCCAATGTCTATCACCTAGCCACCCCATCCTTCCCACCCCCCACCACTCCAGCAACCCTCAGTTTATTTCCTGAGATTAAGAAATCCTCATATCAGTGAGGTCATATGATACATGTCTTTCTCTGATTGACTTATTTCGCTCAGCATAACACCCTCCAGTTCTACCCACATCATTGCAAATGGCAAGATTTCATTCCTTTTGATGGCTGCATAATATCCCATTGCATATATATATATATATATATACACCACATCTTCTTTATCCATTCATCTGTCAATGGACATCTTGGCGCCTTCCACAGTTTGGCTATTGTGTACATTGCTGCTATAAACATCGGGGTGCACGTACCCCTTTGGATCCCTACATTTATATCTTTGGGGTAAATACCCAGTAGTGCAATTGCTGGGTCGCATGGTAGCTCTATTATCAACTTTTTGAGGAACCTCCATACTGTTTTCCAGAGTGGCTGCACCAGCTTGCATTCCCACCAACAGTGTAGGAGGGTTCCCCTTTCTCCACATCCCCACCAACATCAGTCATTTCCTGACTTGTCAATTTTAGCCATTCTGACTGGTGTGAGGTGGTATTTCATTGAGGTTCTGATTTGGATTTCCCTGATGCCGAGCGATGTTGAGCACTTTTTCATGTGTCTGTTGGCCATTTGGATGTCTTCTTTGGAAAAATGTCTGTTCATGTCTTCTGCCCATTTCTTGATTGGATCATTTGTTCTTTGGGTGTTGAGTTTGAGAAGTTCTTTATAGATTTTGGATACTAGCCCTTTATCTGATATGTCATTTGCAAATATCTCCTCCCATTCTGTCACTTGTCTTTTGGTTTTGTTGACTGTTTCTTTTGCTGTGCAAAAGCTTTGTATCTTGATGAAGTCCCAAGAGTTCATTTTTTGTCCTTGCTTCCCTTGCCTTTGGCAATGTTTCTAAGAAGAAGTTGCTGTGGCCGAGGTTGAAGAGGTTGCTGCCTGAGTTCTCCTTTAGGATTTTGATGGACTTCTGTCTCACATTTAGGTCTTTCAATCATTTGGAGTCTATTTTTGTGTGTGGTGTAAGGAAATGGTCCAGTTTCATTCTTCTGCATGTGGCTGTCCAATTTTCCCAACACCGTTTGTTGAAGAGACTGTCTTTTTTCCATTGGAAAATCTTTCCTGCTTTGTCAAAGATTAGTTGACAATAGAATTGAGGGTCCATTTCTGGGCTCTCTATTCTGTTCCATTGATCTATGTGTCTGTTTTTGTGCCTGTACCATACTGTCTTGATAATGACAGCTTTGTAATAGAGCTGGAAGTCCGGAATTGTGATGCCGCCAGCTTTGCTTTTCTTTTTCAACATTCCTCTGGCTATTCGAGGTCTTTTCTGGTCCCATACAAATTTTAGGATTATTTGTTCCATTTCTTTGAAAAAAGTGGATGGTATTTTGATGGGGATTGCATTGGATGTGTACATTGCTCAAGGTAGCATTGACATCTTCGCAATATTTGTTCTTCCAATCCATAAGCATGGAATGTTTTTCCATTTCTTTGTGTCTTCCTCAATTTCTTTCATGAGTATTTTATAATTTTCTGAGTACAGATCCTTTGCCTCTTTGGTTAGATTTATTCCTAGGTATCTTACGGTTTTGGGTGCAATTGTAAATGGGATCGACTCCTTAATTTCTCTTTCTTCTGTCTTGTTGTTGGTGTATAGGAATGCCACTGATTTCTGTGCATTGATTTTATATCCTGCCACTTTACTGAATTCCTATATGAGTTCTAGCAGTTTGGGGGTGGAGTCTTTTGGGTTTTCCACATAAAGTATCATATCATCTGCAAACAGTGAGAGTTTGACTTCTTCTTTGCCGATTTGGATGCCTTTGATTTCTTTTTGTTGTCTGACTGCTGTGGCTAGGACTTCTAATACTGTGTTGAATAGCAGTGGTGATAGTGGACATCCCTGCTGCGTTCCTGACCTTAGAAGGAAAGCTCTCAGTTTTTCCCTATTGAGAATGATATTTGCTGTGGGTTTCTCATAGATGGCTTTTATGATATTGAGGTATGTACCCTCTATCCCTATACTATGAAAAGTTTTGTTCAAGAAAGGATGCTGTATTTTGTCAAATGCTTTTTCTGCATCTATTGAGAGGATCATATGATTCTTGTTCTTTTTTTTGTTCATGTATTGTATCATGTTGATTGATTTGCGGATGTTGAACCAACCTTGCAGCCCAGGGATAAATCCCACTTGGTCGTGGTGAATAATCCTTTTAATGGACTGTTGGATCCTAGTGGCTAGTATTTTGGTGAGAATTTTTGCATCCATGTTCATCAAGGATATTGGTCTGTCATTCTCCTTTTTGATGGGGTCTTTGTCTGGTTTTGGGATCAAGGTAATGGTGGCCTCATAAAACAAGTTTGGAAGTTTTCCTTCCATTTCTATTCTTTGGAACAGTTTCAGAAGAATAGGTATTAATTCTTCTTTAAATGTTTGATAGAATTCCCCTGGGAAGCCATCTGGCCCTGGGCTTTTGTTTGTTGGGAGATTTTTGATGACTGCTTCAATTTCCTTAGTGGTTATGGGTCTGTTCAGGTTTTCTCTTTCTTCCTGGTTCAGTTTTGGTAGTTGATATATCTCTAGGAATGCATCCATTTCTTCCAGGTTATCTAATTTGCTGGCATGGAGTTGCTCATAATAAGTTCTTATACTTGTTTGTATTTCTTGGTGTTGGTTGTGATCTCTCCTCTTTCATTCATGATTTTGTTGATTTGGGTCATTTCTCTTTTTGATAAGTCTGGCCAGGGGTTTATCAATCTTGTTAATTCTTTCAAAGAACCAGCTCCTACTTTCGTTGATCTGTTCTACTGTTCTTTTGGTTTCTATTTCATTGATTTCTGCTCTGATCTTTAAGATTTCTCTTCTCCTGCTGGGTTTAGGCTTTATTTGCTGTTCTTTCTCCAGCTCCTTTAGGTGTAGGGTTAGGTTGTGTATTTGAGATCTTTCTTGTTTCTTGAGAAAGGCTTGTATTGCTATGTACTTTCCTCTTAGGACTGCTTTTGCTGCATCCCAAAGATTTTGAACAGTTGTGTTTTCATTTTCATTGGTTTCCATGAATTTTTTAAATTCTTCTTTAATTTCCTGGTTGACCCATTCATTCTTTAGTAGGATGCTCTTTAGCCTCCATGTATTTCTGTTCTTTCTGACTTTCCTCTTGTGATTGAGTTCTAGTTTCAAAGCATTGTGGTCTGAAAATAGGCAGGGGATGATCCCAATCTTTTGGTACCAGTTGAGACCTGATTTGTGACCTAGGATGTGATCTATTCTGGAGAATGTTCCATGGGCACTAGAGAAGAATGTGTATTCTCTTGATTTGGGATGGAATGTTCTGAATATATCTGTTAAGTCCATTTGGTCCAGTGTGTCATTTAAAGTCTTTATTTCCTTGTTGATCTTTTGCTTAGATGATCTGTCCATTTCAGTGATGGGGGTGTTAAAGTCCCCCACTATTATTGTATTGTTGTCCATGTGTTTCTTTGCTTTTGTTATTAATTGCCTTATATACTTGGCTGCTCCCATGTTAGGGGCATAGATATTTACAATTGTTATATTTTCTTGTTGGATAGACCCTCTAAGTAGGATATAGTGTCCTTCCCCATCTCTTATTACAGTCTTTGGTTTACAATCTAATTTGTCTGATAGAAGGATTGCCAACCCAGCTTTCTTTTGGTGTCCATTAGCATAGTAAATGGTTTTCCACCCCCTCACTTTCAATCTGGGGGTGTCTTTGGGTCTAAAATGAGTCTCTAGCAGACAGCATATCGATGGGTCTTGTTTTTTAATCCAATCTGATACCCTGTGTCTTTTGATTGGGGCATTGAGCCCATTTACATTCAGGGTAACTATTGAAAGATAGGAATTTAGTGCCATTGTATTGCCTGTAAGGTGACTGTTACTGTATATTGTCTGTATTCCTTTCTGGTCTATTTGCTTTTAGGCTCTCTTTGCTTAGAGGAGCCCTTTCAAGATTTCTAGTAGGGCTGGTTTCGTGTTTGCAAATTCCTTTAGTTTTTTTTGTCCTAGAAGTTTTTTATCTCTCCCTCTATTTTCAATGACAGCCTAGCTGGATATAGTATTCTTGGCTGCATATTTTTCTCATTTAGTGCTCTGAATATATCATGCCAGTCCTTTCTGGCCTGCCAGGTCTCTGTGGATAGGTCTGTTGCCAATCTAATGTTTCTACCATTGTAGGTTACAGATCTCTTCTCCCAAGCTGCTTTCAGGAGTTTCTCTTTGTCTCTGAGACTCATAAGTTTTACTATTAGATGTCGGGGTGTTCAGCTATTTTTATTGATTTTGAGAGGGGTTCTCTGTGGATTTTGATGCCTGTTTCCTTCCCCAAATTAGGGAAGTTCTCTGCTATAATTTGCTCCAATATACCTTCTGCCCCCCTCTCTCTTTCTTCTTCTTCTGGGATCCCAATTATTCTAATGTTGTTTCATCTTATGGTATCGCTTATCTCTCGAATTCTGCCCTCGTGATCCAGTAGTTGTTTATCTCTCTTTTTCTCAGCTTCTTTATTTCCATCATTTGGTCTTCTATATCACTGATTCTTTCTTCTGCCTCATTTATCCTAGCAGTTAGCACCCCCATGTTTTATTGCACCTCATTAATAGCCTTTTTGATTTTGACTTGGTTCGATTTTAGTTCTTTTATTTCTCCAGAAAGTGTCTCTAATAACTTCCATGCTTATTTCAAGCCCAGCTAGTATCTTTAAAATCATCATTCTGAACTCTAGTCCCAACATCGTACCAATGTCCGTACTGAGCAGGTCCCTGGCAGTCGGTACTGCCTCTTGTTCTTTTTGTTGAGGTGATTTTTTCCATCTTGTCATTTTGTCCAGAGGAGAACAGATGAATGAGAGAACAAAATGCTAACAGGGTAACAACGTCCCCAGATAATATACTCTAAACAAATCAGAAAAGACCTGAAACCAGGGGAAAAGAAAGGGAAAGAAAGAAAAAAGAAAAAGAAAAAAAAAAGAAAAAGAAAAAGACAAAAACAAACATAAACAGAACAAAACAAAAAAAACAGAATATGATCAGATATGATCAGGCTGGTGCATAGAGCAGTGCCACACACTAGATTTTGGGTGTATTTTGGTCTGTTAGAAGAAAGTGTCTCCTAAAACTTTAAAGAAAGAAAAACTTATATATGTACAAAAATAAGGGTTAATATGATGAGGGGATGGAATATGACTGTAAAGATGAAAATTATAAAAAATTTTATAAAAGGAATTGATGAAATAAGAAGTTGTTTGAAGAAAGAAAGAAGAGGATTTAAAAAAAAAAATGGAGAGAATGTGATCAGGCAGAAGACTAGAACAAAGTCATACACTTGAGATTTAGGGTACATTTTGATCTGTTAGAAGAAACTGTATCTCAAAATTTTAAAGAGAGAACAACTTATATATATATATATATATGCCAAAAATAAGGGTAACTACTATGAAGGGATAGAATATGACTCTAAAAATGAAAAATAAAAATGTTTTTGAAAAAATGGGATTGATAAGATGTTGGTTGAGAAAGGGTAAAGAAAAATTCAAAAAAAAAAAAAAGACAGTTAAAAAAAATTAACTTTGAAAGACTAAAGAATCATGGGAAAAAAGCCATGAATTCTATGTGCAGTATTCCCCTAGCGCTGGAGTTCTGCCGTTCTCATTGATTGGTAAACTTGGTCTTGACTGGCTGTTCTTGCTGATCTTCTGGGGGAGGGGCCTGTTGCCGTGGTCCCCAAATGTCTTTGCTGGAGGCGGAATTGCCCCGCCCTTGCTGGTTTGGGCTAAGTAATCTGCTCGGGTTTGCTCTCGGGAGCTTTTGTTCCCTGCAACCTTCCCATACAGCTTTGGAGGATGAGAGTAAAAATGGCGGCCTCCTAATCTCTGTCCCGGAGGAGCTAAGAACTTGGGGCCCCGCTCCTCAGTGCGCCCCCAGAGAAAAGCAGTCACTCCCATCTCTCCGGTCTCCAGCTGCACTCCGTGCTCACCCGGCCTGTGACCGAGCTTTTCTATCTCTGGCACCAGACTTGGTGTGGCATCTCCAAACCCAGCAGATCCCTGCAGTGCGCTCCCACGCTGCTCCTCCCGGGGGAGGAAGGGGAGTCTCCCCAGATCTGCCGCTTGTTGGGTCCCTGCTGGAGGAGCAGGGGCCTGACTGTGCCGGGATCACGGTTTATGGAGTAAGCTGAGAGCCCACTCCTTGGCTCCGTCTCTGCAGCCGGCTTCCCTGCTCCGATACCTGGGAGCTCTGCCGCACTCAGGCACCCCCGGTCTTTCTGTGACCCCGAGGGTCCTGAGACCACAGTGTCCTGTGAGGGTTCCAGCCCCCCACTTAGCCACTGGAGCGACGTCCCTCAGTGGAGCCGACTTCTAAAAGTTCCAATTGTGTGCTCTGCTGCTCTATCACTTGCCAGAAGTGGCGGACGGAGGCCCCCTCCCCCGCCGTCTATCCTCCCGAATATCGCCTCGGATTCACCTCTCCACACCTCCTACCTTCCAGAAAGTGGTCGCTTTTCTGTTCAGAGAGTTGTTGCTATTCTTTTCTTCGATCTCGTGTTGAGTTCATAGGTGTTCAGAATGGTTTGATCCCTATCCAGCTGAATTCCTGAGACCAGACGAAATCCAGGTCTCCTACTCCTCCGCCATCTTGCTCCGCCCCCAACTTTGTAAGTTTTTATAATCAGTGGGGCTTAACGCCTGAAACTTTAAAAATCAGTGGACAGCTCTGGGAAAGCCAGAGGACTATAGGAAGCTAAGTCCCCACCCTTAAAGAGATAGTATAAAAACAGTCCCAATGATATGCAGCATAAAAGCAGCAGTTTGAAAAACACCTAGGGTATATGGGTAGGAGATTTATTTACTAATCTCAGATAATATGTTGGTGGGTAGGGATCTTTAGGAGACTTCTCAAAGAAGAAAAGAGCTGGCAAGCACCATTTAACTCCAGCCTAGATACAGGGACACTAGCCAGAACCAGTGTAGCACAAATACTCTCCACCTAGCTTGATAGCAGCATGCCTCTCCCACATTCTCCTGCAGACCTGCCTCCTCCAACCAGTCCTCCCATGTTCTCTAAAGCAGCTCCAGATCCCCTCCCCCAGACCAAAGCAAACCCTGCTAATACCATGCAACCTGCCTCCTTGCTCTTCTGCAGATCCCCCGAGGCAGTTCTCCATAGGGACCCCAGGTCTACACCCACAAGTAGACCAGCACAAACCTTGCTAACACCCAATGCCTACACCCACACCCAACATTCTCCCGTAGACTGACCCCCTTCAACACACCCTCAGCAGGAATCCATCCAAAGCTACACAGGGAATAAAGCCTGCCCACAACAGGCAAATAGAAACACTGCAGTTGACTACATTGAAGGCAAAAGCAGCTCAGCCACAATAGTGGGGTGCACACACCACACATCTGTTCTGGTGAACTGAAGACCCTGCCCTGCAGGGCACTATAGGACCTCTTCTTCATAAGACCATTATTTTTAAGAGCGAGGGACATAGATAACTTTCCTAACACATAGAAACAGACACAGAGAGACAAAATGAGGAGGAAGAGGAATATGTCCCAAATAAAAGAATAGGAGAAAATCACAGCAAGAGAGCTAAACAAAATGGAGATGAGTAAAGTGCCTGATAGAGAACTGAAAGTAATGATCATAAGTATATTCACTGGACTTGAGAAAACAGTAGAAGATCTCAGTGAGACCCTTAAGAGATAGAAAGAAACAAACAAGCAAACAAAAAACTGGAGATGAAGAACTCAATAATCAAAATTAAAAATACACAAAAGAAATAACTAGTAAACTAAAGGATGTAGAAGAACGGATCAGCAACCTGGAGGCAGAGTAACTGAAACCAATCAAGCTGAATAGGAGAAATTAAAAAGAAAAAGAAGAAGAAGAAAAAGAAAAAAGAGGAGGAGGAGGGGGGGGAGGGGGAGGAGGAGGAGGAGGAGGAGAAGAAGAAGAAGAAGAAGAAAGAAAATAGGGAACTCAGTGACACCATCAAGTGTAACAACATTCATATAATAGGGATACCAGAAAAAGAAATACATGGAAACAAATGAAAACACAATGGTCCAAAATCTTTGGGATACTACAAAAGCTGTTCTAAGAAGGAATTTTATAGCAATTCATGCCTTACTCAAGAAGCAAGAAAAATCTCAAATAAACAACCTAATCTTATATCTAAAGAAGCTAGAAAAAGAAGAACAAACAATCCAAAAGCAATGGAAGGATGGAAATAAGATTAGAACAGAAATAAACAAAATAGAAAGTAAAAAATAGGACAGATCAATGAAACCAGGAGGTGTTTCTTTGAAAAAGATCAACAAATTTGATAAGCCTTTAGCCAGACTCATCAAACAAAAAAAAAAAAAAAAAAAGAGAGAGAGAGAGAGGGAGAGGAGTCAAATAAAATCAGAAATGAAAGAAATAACAACCAACACCACAGAAATATAAAGGATTATAAAAGAATGTTATGAAAAACTGTAAGCCAACAATTGGACAACATAGAGGAATAAATTTCTAGAAACATATAACCTCCCAAAACTGAGTCAAGAAGAAATAAAAAATTTGAACAGACCAACTATCAGCAATGAAATAGAATCAGTAATCAAAACACTCCCAACAAATAGAAGTCCAGAACCAGATAGCTTAACAGGTGAATTCTATCAAACATTTCAGAAGAGTTAATACCTAATCTTCTCAAGCTATTTCAAAAAACAGAAGATGAATGAAATCTTCCAAATTTATTCTATGAGACCAACATTAACCTGATAGCAAAACCAGATAAAGACACTATTAAAAAAAGAGAGAGAACTAGAGGCCAGTGTACCTGATGAACATAAATGCAAACATCCTCCACAAAATATTAGCAAACCAAATTCAACAATACATTAAAAAACCATCACCATGATCAAGTAAGGATTTGTTTCTGGGATGCAAGCATGGTTCAACATTTGCAAATTAATCAACATGAGGGGAGGTTGGTAGGGGATGGGTCAAATTAGGTGAAGGGGATTAACAGTTACACTTATCTTGATGAGCACTGAGTAATGCATAGCATTCTTGAATCACTACTATATTTGTACACTTGAAACTAATCTAACATTTTATGTTACTTATATTGAAATTAAAATTTAAAAGAAAAGATGAAGAAAACACAAAAAAATAGTTGTAGTTATCAGAAATTTAAATTAAAAAACAGAATGAGAGACCATTTTCCTCCCAATAGATAGGCAAAAATTAAAAGGTGTAACAACTAAGTGTTAGTAATAATATGGAAAATGTTTACACTCTTGGCAGAGTAGGTAAATATATATATCGGTGGAACCAATTTGAAAACATGTGGGCCGTAGCTTGTAATACAAAGTATTAACATACATTGTAACACAGTAGTTCCACTCCATAGCATGTAGTGTTTCATGAACATAATCCACATTACCTTACCTTTTACATTGTGACCCCACTACCAACATGCATATATAATTGTATATATGTATAGGTACATAGAAATAGCTGAAACCATTTTTCATGAAACATTTCTATTCTGTTCTTTTTCAAAACATGAAAAACTGCTGAAAGTAACTATACTGATTGCATTAGGATGTGATCCACAGTATGAAAAGCCTCACCCTGCAGAAATTCTTGTGTATATACACCAGCAGGGATCAAAATTTTTCAAGGAAATTCATTGAAACAAGTATTACAAAAACAAAATTTTGGAAGCAACTCTTATGTTTATTGACGGCAGAATAGGTATCAAATTGTTGTATATCATAGTCAAATAAATTCATCATTAAAAATGAATGAACTAGGTGCACCTGGGTGGCTCAGTCAGTTGAGTGGCTGCCTTCAGCTCGGGTTGTGATCCCGGGGTCCTGGGATCGAGCCCCACATCGGGCTCCCTGCTCAGCGGGGAGCCTGCTTCTCCCTCTCCCTCTGCTGCTCCCCCTGCCTGTGCTCTCTCTCTGTCAAATAAAGAAATAAAATCTTTAAAAAAAAATGAATGAACTACTCTTATTATATACAATAAACTGTATGAATCTTAGAAATACATTGTGTAAAATGACTGATTTCCAATTACTACAAATAGTAACACTACTTTTGTTAACTGAAAAAAAGTCAAAATAAAATACATGGCTTATGGCTAAATACACCAAAGGTAAAATCTCTTAGAAAATGGATACCGATTGCTTCTGGTGGACATGAGGCTGTGGTAGTGCACATGGACTGAATCTGTTAGGGGTACACAAGAGTTTCAATAGCATTTTTAATATTCTAGCTGGTAAGCTAGGTATTGGATTCACCACTGTTTATCCCATACTACATGACACAAATACATATGTGTGTGTATTTTATATGTTATTAATATTATATAACACAAATTTAACACATACACACAAAATATTTCATGTTGTCCATGGAGATTGCAGATAAGCCCTAAAAAAATGTAAATTAAAAGCATTTTCTTCCTTTATAGTTGTTGATTTAATTGCATAATGGTCAGAGTGAGCCATCTCACTGAAAAGGACACAGGCTGATACTCCCATAGGAATGGCGTATATCTATATGAAAATATGCGTTTTGACATTTTCCTGCTTTACAATACTTTTAATAAAATGCCAACTACAAGAAAAAAATTTCATACCTCTCAAGCACTCTGGAGTTCCCCACATTTTACAATTAAAACAATATTTATTGGTTTTTAGTAACTCGTGGGGGGAACTATTAGGCAGCTGGCAGATATTCTGTTAAGAGTGACCTTTACTTGCTTCTTAGCTATACATGAATTGAGAACATCTAGGTTATTAATTATTAGTAAAGATTTTGCATTTCATTAGGTTCATCCTGTTCTCAAAAACCTTTTTCTTCAGGAAATCAATTGTTGTCCCTTTTGAACTCTAATGTTGGTATGATTAGGTAGGTTTTCTGAACATCTGTGATGTATTTCATCTTCATAACCAACTGTGGTATTTTGAGAGCTAATGCTGTTAAGTGTGACATTTAAGGCTAATTCTCTTCTACTTCAGTAAGTGGTTTTTTGGTATGAATTAGTAATGTAGTTCCACCTAAACTGCAGTAACTGAAGATGAGATTTAGCAATTTTCTAACTAATTCAATCTATGTAGACAATCTGTACAATAAAATGAATCCTTACTTTCCTTGTAGAAATTCACTTTTGTGTAACCTTGGGTGTTCTCCAAACAGTTGTTATTTAAAATCAATATGGATGATGTATAAGCAGTAAGTGTATGGATTATTTAGAACTTGAAAGAGCAAAGTTATCTTAAATGTATATGCCATTTCAAACTTTCCAAAGTGCTTTTTTTCTTTATCTCATGTTACTTGAAGGTACAAATAATGCTAAAATTGTACATTAGTTTCCAGTATTACCCTTAGAAAGACTACTTAACTTTTAATAGAAGTACTTTGTGAGAAAGTTTTACCCCTATGAATAGTATACCATGATTTAAGACTATTATGTGGAATGATGTGAAACTCACCCATATTAAAAGGTAATTAGCTTTTGTTTTATAGTTTTAATGGGGAACTGCAGCATGAGTTTTGTTTCTGTCTTGGTAGGAATGTAACTGGCTACTGTGAAAAATGGAAATTTTCCCCCTGTGCCACATTTTTACTCCTAGAGATGATGAAAGCTGGATACAGCTTTCATACATTGGGGGTATATACTTTTTACTCTTAAGATATTTCTAAAGAGATCTAAACCACGGTTTATAATGAGTTGGCTGTAGAATATTCTAAAATAGATAACACTTGTTTATTCTTTCATCTTCCCCCTTGAAACTATTCTTCAATTTTACTTTTTGGATAAGAAAACACTTTTGTTTAATGGTTGTTTAAGTAGAGTGTAGGCACTGCTTAGGATGTATGATGCAGGATAATAATGGAAGACATTAAACAAAAAGTCCAAGAAGCTCAGTGAGCTTTGTACAGGGTAAATACTAAAATAAACAAAACAAACATACACACACACACACAAAAAAAACACAACCAGATACACCATAGCCAAACTCCTGAAGACCCAACACAGAGAAACTCTTGAAGGTATCCAGAGAAAAGTCACATTGCATAGAAAAGAACAAAGGCAGCAATAGAAATGATAAAAAATAAAATAGATGGAAAGAGATGAGTAAGGGACAGGGGGGGCTAGGTAAGGAGAGATAGGTAGGGTACCATGGGATCAGGCTCACAAAATTAAAAAATGCTGGAGATGAAAGGAAACCAGAGATAAGGGAACAAACCAGACTATCCTGTCCTAGGTGTCAGAGGTGGGGTCTTGTTATAACAGCTACTGGTGAACAACAAAATTACCAGACCCTAAAAAGGAAGTAAACCATTAAAGATGTTATCACTAATCCTTGCTCAATGGTGCTATCAATAGAGATGTTAAAAGGATTTAAGGTCCCCAGATAGCTTTCTATAAAAGACCATCCTTAAAGCCCCCAGGAGCAACCCTGTCAGGACCCCTCTCACTCCTTAGAGCTTTTTCTGTATCCTCACTTAATAAAACTCTACTGCTTTACTCACTTTCCTTTGTCTGCGAGATTCATTCTTGGACTCCATGAGACAAGAACCTCGCTCTCCCGCTTCAGAGATGACTAAGAAAAAGTGATGAAAGCATCAGTGAGATGTGGAAGAAATTAAAGGAACCTAAAAATATGTAATTGAAGCCCCAAAAGAAGTTGGGGAACAGGGAGAAGGATAGAAATTATTTAAAGAAATAATGACTAGATTTTTTTTCTAAATTTGATCAAAATTATAAACTCAGATTCAAGATGCTCAATGAGCGACAAACACCAGAAAGATGAAGAAAATCATTCATAATTAAATTGATTAAAACCAGTTATAAAGAGAAGATCTTAAAAGAAACCAGAGGGGGAAAAAAAGAGAGAATTATATACAAAGAAACAGAGATGTGAATGACTGCAGACTTCTCACTGGTAACAGTGCAAGGGAGAGGACAATGAAGCAACATCTTATGTACCAAAAGAAAAAAAAGTCCTGTCATGGTTGTATATTCAGTATTACTCTCAAAAGTGAGGTGACTGATGTCATTAGGAATGGCAGCACATTTTTGGACTTTCAAAAATCCACCTCTCAGAAAAGTAATGAGAACAGTCGCAAAATTTGTTAAAATCTACTTTTTCGGATCTCTGGAAATCAACCTAAGTTTTCAACAATCTTAGGAGTGTCTGTTCAAGAAAAATAACTAAATCTTGATAAGAACAGTGCAATTTCTGGTATTTAAACCTATCTTATTACCATATCCTTCTCTTAGCTCCAAAGAAGTTTTGAAAGCCAACAGTCCCGGGGCACATGGTAGGGCATCTGCCTTCAGCTCAGGTCACAATCCCAGGTGCTGGGATCAAGCCCCACATGGGGCTCCCTGCTCAGTGGGGAGCCTGCATCTCCCTCTCCCTCTGCCAGCTGCTCCCCCTGCTTGTGCTCTCTCTCTCTGTCAAATAAATAAATAAAATCTTTAAAAAAAAAAGAAAAAGAAAACCAACAGTCCCATACTTAGGGATAAAAGCAGAAGCCTAGCAGCCACTGGAGAAGAGTAAGTTTGGAGCTCCCAGATCACCTTTCTTAGAGAACTGGCATTATTTGAACTGTTCGGCATTTCTCTGGAAACACACATGTAAAGGATATGTCTTTCTTTGACCTTATTTAGACTTACACAAAGTAAAGGCTCTTTTTCTGGGGGCATTTTTTAGTGGCAGTTGTTTAACATCACAGCTGCCTGAGGTGGTAATAATAGTTGTGGTAAACAATAGCTCAAAGGGGGGAAAAAACTTTAAAGGAAAAGCTAGGCAATGAGATATTCATAATGGGCTTTGAAAATCTCAGATATGTTCAAGGGTATCTAGAGGAACACAAACATACACAGGGTAGCACACATGGCCAGGATATATATGCATGCCTAGAGAAGATTGGAGAAGACCCTAAGGTCTCATCTCTGGTAGACCTGGAGATTTCTTGCACAAGCAGAAAGTGAAATATAAAGTAGAATCGCAAACTGCTTGCCTGAGCTCTAGAGTTGTACTCCTTGATACACAGAGCCCATCAGCAAAGGCTATGAGACTTACTGGTTTCAGTCATTTAAAAAATTTGCAATGATTAGCTGACCACTGAGTTAAGCTAGCAAAGACCTCACTAGCTACATACAACAACAAAAAAATACACACTACAGAACTGCTTCATGAAAGTCAGTAAAAAAATAATCAGCAGCAAAACCAATGAAACCCACAGCAACAACAAAAAACACTGGTGGTGGCGGAAGGCAATCTGATTTCAATAGTCGCCACTTTGTATGCATGTGTCCAGTTTTCAGCAAGGATTAGGGGACATGCAGAGACACAGGAATTATACACTATTGACAGGAAAAAATGTAGTCAATGAAAACTGTCCTTGAGGAAGCCCAGAAGTTAAAATTACTAGAGAAATCTTTTAAATTAGCTATTCTAAAGGTGATCAAGGAAGTAAAGGAAGCCATATCTAAAAATTAAAGTATGAGAATGATGTCTTACCAAATAGAGACTATTAAAGAGATAAAATTTATAAAATATAACCAAATAAAAATTCTGGATTATAAAGGTATGATAACTGAAATGAAAAATTTACTAGAAGGACTCAACATTTGAGCTAGCAGAAAAAACAGAAAACTTTGAATTGGGCCAATGAGATTATCCAATCTGAGAAACAAAAAGAACAAAGAATGAAGAAAATAAACAATGAAATGCAGGATACCATTAAATGTACCAGCATATACATAATGGAGAGTATGTTTATGAGAAGAAAAGGAAAGATATGGGTAGAAAGAATATCTCAAGAAATAATGCCTGCAAAATTTTCAACTTCATTAAAAATACTAATATACACACTCAAGAAGTTTAACAAACCCTATATTGGAAAAATTCAAATAAATTTACACTAGAGATATCAAAATAAAACTTTTGAAGACAAAGAATCTTGAAAGCATCAAGAGAGGAGTGACTCAACATGTCTAAGAGATTTTCAATAAGATTAATAGATAATTTCTCATGAGTCCAGGGAAGACCAAAAGCAGTTGATGGTATGTTCAAAGTTCTGAAAGAAAAAGACTGTCAATCAAAGATGCTGTAGGCAGCAAACTGTCCTTCAAATATGAAGGAGAAATTAACACATTTCCAGATAAACAACAACTGGGGAGAATTTGATGCTAGAAGACCTGACTTACAAGAAATACTATTTTAAATTTTTTTGTGCTTCAAAGCACCAACAAAAAGTAAAAAGATGGGGGTGCCTGGATGGCTCAGTTGGCTAAGCATCTGAGTCTTGATTTTGGCTCAGGTCATGATCTCAGGGTCATGAAATTGAGTGAGCCCTGCCTTGGGCTCTGTGCTGGGTGTGGAGCCTGCTTAGGATTCTCTCTCCCTCTTCCTCTCCCCTCCCCTCCCCCCAACTTCATGTGAGCACAAATGCGCACTCTCTCTCTCAAAAGAAAAAAAAAGGAAAAAGATGACCCATAGAATGGGAGAAAACACTTAGAACATATTATAAGGGACTAGTCTCAAAAATATTTAACAGACTCTTAAAATACAGCAATAAAAATGTAAATAACCCAACTTAAAAATGGGCAAAGGATTTGAGAAGATATTTCTCCAAGTTTAGATATACAAATGTCTAGTAAGCACAAAAATAATGCTAAATATCATTTTTCATTAGGGAAATGCAAATAAAAAACCACAGTGAGATACTACTTCACACCTACTAGGATGGCTACAAAGAAGATAGAAAATAATACGTGTTGGTGAGGATGTAGAGAAATTGGACTTTTATACATTGCTGATAGAAATATAAAATGATACAACTGCTTTGAATAACAGTTAAGCAGTTCTCCAAAATGTGGTATTTAGAGTTACCATACGACCCACCGATTCCATTCCTGGTTATATATTAAAAAGAACTGAAAACATATGTCCACACAAACTTTTACAGAAATGTCCATAATAGCATTATTCATAATAGCCAAAAAGTAGAAATTACTCAAATTCCCATTAACTGATGATTGGATAAACAATATGTGGTATATCCATACAGTGGAATAATATTTGTAAATAAAAGTTAATGATAAATGCTCCAGGATGGATGAAACCTGCAACTATTATGCTGAGTGAAAGAAGCGAAACACAAAATGCTACAAATGGTATGATTCTATTTGTATGAAATGTCCAAAATAGCTAAAACCCTGGCGATACAAAGTAAGTTATCAGGGCTGGGAGTAAAGAATGAGGAATAACTACCAATGAATATGAGTGTCTTTTGGGGGCGATAAAAATATTCTGGAATTAGATAGTGGTGATGACTGTACTACTTTGTGGATATACTAAGAACCATTCAGTTTTACACCTTAAGAGATGAATTTTATGGTATGTGAGTTATATCTCAATAAAAAGATCAGTGCCAAAATACATTTTTAAAGATGTATAAAAACTGAAAGAATTTATTCTTAGTAGACATTCACTTTAGGAAATTTTAAAGGCAGTTCTTTAGGCAGAAAGAATATGATAACATATAGAAACCCGTATTCAAACAATAGAAGAGCACCAAAAAATGGTTACTACACGGGTAAATATATTAGAATTTTTCTTCTTACCATTACATCTAGTTAAAAGATAGTTGAGAGGAGATTTCCATTGTCTGCCAAAATGGAGTAACAGCCTTCCTGCCCAAAACAACCAAAAAAAAGGAGGGGGGGAGGGGAGCAAAATATAACAAATAGTAGCTGTCCAGAGACTTGATTTTTGGTGAGAAAAGTGACAGGAAATGATGAAGTGATCCCTTTGGTTGCCCCAGCTTACTCCTTAAGAGAATATCCCGGCTGGGACACAGGTGGGACCCATGTGTACCTTGGCAAAAACCCTAAGTAGGTGAAGTTGAGAATTTGAGAACAGCCAAGGGTAGATTTCACAGGACAGAGTGCTGGAGAGGAGAGATCTTGACAAAGGGATAACTTTGTATATAGGCAGGGGGTTCCTGTTGAGTATTTAGCTGAGTACTGATTAGCACATGTGTGAATAAGTACCTAGGGGACATAGGTAAAAAAATGACCTTGTGCTAACGCAGGCATAATGTCTGTTTCCCCAAGCTACACTGGAAAAAACTCGTAATTCAAAAGGTATTTGGTACCTGGAAGGGTTTTGCCTTGTTACCTGCAACAAATTTGCCCTAAATTAAGAAGGGTTATGGGCCTGTGTGATAGTTAATTTTATGTGTCAACTTGACTGGATCACAGAGTGCCCAGGCGTCAGGGTAAACATTGTTTTGGGTGTGTCTGTGAGGGTATTTAGGATGAAATTAGCATTTAAATCAGTGACCCATTAAAGCAATCTGCCCTTCCCACCATGGGTGAGATTATCATCTAATCCACTGAGGGCCCAAACAGAACAAAAAGGAAGAGGAAGGAAGAATTTGGCCTTTTCTGCCTGATTGCTTGAGCTATGACATTGATCTTCTATCCGTGGTGCTCCTGGTTCTCAGGCTTTCAGACTTCTACTGAATGATACTGCCAGTTCTCCTCAGCCTCCAGGTTGCAGAAGGAAGATTGTGGAACTTTTCAGTTTCTATGATTGCATGAGCCTTTTCTGTCTAATCTCTCTCACTATATATATACATGTATATACATATATACATACAATATACATATATATATATATACTCTTTCTCTAGAGAACCCTGGCTAATATGGCCTACTCAACAGAACTAAAAAGACCACAAATAATCAAACTCTTTCCAAATAACTTTACTGCATCTCAGATAAAAACACAAGAATATTTATGGGAATACAAATATATCCAGCAATTAACAAGATAAATTCCATAAAGTTGTCATGCAACAAAGAAGTTACCAGCATGAAGAGAAGCAGCAAATATGACCAGTAAATCAATGAAAAACAATCTGATACTGACACTAATATTAGAATTAGGAGACAAAGGCACCAAAACAATTATTGTAAATATATTTAAAAAGTAAAGATTTTATGAAACATAAAAAAGATCCAAATGAAATTTCTAAAGAAATAGAATATGAAATATATAATAAACTAAATGGGATTAATGACAGATAAGATAACTCAGGAAAAAGATGCGTAATTGGATTCCTCTGAAGGAAGGGGGGGCAAATAAAATATTTGAAGAAATAACAGCTAATAATTTTCCAAATCTGATGACAACTCCAAACCCAGAGATCTAAGCTCAAGAAGTCTCAAAAAACAAGAAAGATGAAGGAAACTACCCCAAGGCAAATGCAGTGATAAGAGAATATCTTAGATGCAGCCAGAGGAAAAGGACATAATATATAGAGATAAAGAAAGAAAAAAAAGAACATATATCTTTGAAAGGTGTAAGAGTATAAAGGAGAATGGCTAACATCTTGAAATTACTGAAAGAAAAAAAACTATCAACTTAGAATTTTATTCCTGTGAAAATATCTTTCATTAAGAAAGGTGAAATGATGACTTTTTTAGACATATAGAAGCTGAGAAAATTTATCAGCAGCAGAACTATACTAAAAGGAATACTATAAAAATACTATACTATGCCTATATATAGGCATAAGGAAAATGCTAACAAAATTGAAAAACAAACTATATGTTAGAAGAAAATATTTACATATCATATGTCTACTAAAGGCCTTGTATCCAGAGTATATAAACAACTGAAAACTCAACTTAAAAAAAAAAAAACAGTTAAAAAAATAGACAAAGAATATGAACAAGACACTTAAGAAATTATATGGAAGGCAAATAGGCACATGAAATGATTCTCAACATCTGTAGTCATTAAGTAAATATAAATTAACATCACAATGAGACATCGATTAGAATGGCTTTAAAAAAACTGACAATGTGAAGTGTGGAGAAGAATGGAACTCACATACATTGCTGGTGAAAATGAAAAATATTTCAGCTACTTTGAAAATCAGTTTTCATTTTCTTTTATAGTGGAACACGTACTCACCTTTCAACTCAGCCATCCTACACCTAAGTATTTGTCCAAGTGAATTGAAAACAGTATATAAAGTGTACTAAATATAAAAAATCAGTATATGAATGCATGACTTTATTTATAATAGCCCCAAACTTAAAACAACCCAAATTTCCTTTAACAGGTAAATGGCTAAACAAAATGTAGTACATCCAGATGACTGAATACTACTCAACAATAAAAAGGAATGAATTACTAATAAATGTAAAACATCAATGAATCTACAGTACGTGTTTGATAAGTGAAAAAAGCCATACCCAAGGCCACATGTTTATACTTCATTTTTATAACATTCTATGAAATAAAAGGCAAAGCTAAAGGGAAAGAAAATAAATCAGTGTATACCAGGAGTTGACGGTGGTGGAAGGTGCTATCTACAATGAAGAGCAAGGAGTTTTTAGGGGGTTGATGATGATATTCTATACTTTTTTGTTTCATTTTGTTGGTGGTGTTATATGACTATATGTGTTTGCCAAACTCACAGAATTGTATACCAAAAATTGTGCTTTTTAATGTATATAAATGATGCTTGAATAAAATTCTGATTTAAAAAAAGAAAATTTTGGAGAACAGATGGAACACTGGACTGGAGAGAATCCTTAAAATGCTCATATATTCAGGCAACAGATCATTTATAGGTGCTTGTGGTTTGAAGGGATGTTAAAATATAGTGAGCCAATACAGATAGAAAAGTAATAAGGCTATGGGCCAACTATTGGGGATTCCAAAATAAATACATTTGCATCCTTAAGAAGCTCATAGTTTACTGAGGGGAATAATCCCCTTAACGTTTACAACCAGGAAATAATATGGTAAGTGCCATAAAAGCTAATATAAGGTATTCTTGAATCCTACAAGTGGGATAAATGGTCAGACATAGGAGATAGGGCAGAAGACAGCCTGGAAGGGACGTAAGTAAGGATATAGAAAGAAATAAGCTTTTCATGAAGGGAAGAGACTATTTTGTAAAATAAAATAAGTTCCATTTACCTAAAAAGTTTCTAAAAAGCTAACATAGGCATACTGGAAAGTATGCCTATCATACCAAATTCAAAATATGCAGATTTTTATCCATAAGGGTCATCTTTTATCAATATTTGTAGGTATTTACAGATCAATTCTTTACATATATAAGCATGTATATATGGATTTTTTAAAACAGCAGCATAGGAAATTATACACTTTAAATCTTACATTTTCAACTAAAATGCATCATGGAGATTATTGCTTATCAGTATAAAACTAACCATAATAAAATCATTACAGTTTCCATCTGCATTTTGTTTTCTTACTGATAATTTTAAGGTTTGTAATTATTATTCTGCTTACCTTTATCATTACTCCTTTGTAAAATATATTAACATTTCTATTTCTTTTGATAGTGTTTTTGATATGAATAATTATATATACATCCACTTTTTCCCACCTGCATTCCCTCCCTTCCAAATCTAACTTTAATAATTTATATTTTTTAATTTTCTTTTTTTTTTAAAGATCTTATTTATTTATTTGAGAGAGAGAGAGAGTGCACAAGCATAGGGAGAAGTAGGCTCCCCACTGAGCAAGGAGCCTGACGCAGGACTCGATCCCAGGACCCTGGGATCATGACCTGAGCCAAAGGCAGACACCTTACTGACTAAGCCACTCAGGCACCCCATATATGTTTTAATTTTCTTGTTTGCCTTTTCTCCCTCTCCTATGTATTCAACATTCTAGTTGCTGGATACAACAGTGAACAAAGCAACAATAACAACACAAAACGTCACGGAGTTTACATTCTAGTGTGAGGATACAGGCAATTAATAAATGTAATATATATTATGCCATAAGACCTATGAGGGGGGAAACCAATTTTGAGTAACAGAGTATGCCACAAGGAAGAACGTAAATTGCAAACTGCAATTTTAAGTAGATTCATCAAAGAAGGACTCACAAATCAGATACCATTTCAGTAAAGGCATGAGAAAGTAAGAGATTGAGCTTTCTAATGTGCATTTCTCAGGGAAGAGTATCCCTACAGTCTACCTCTTTGACCTTTTCATTTACTTATGGGTTAACTTCTCACTCTTTAATTTCCAAATTTTCTTTAGACTTCTATCATAATGTCTTATTGTTTCTAAGAATTTTTTTTTATTTTCTTAGTGTTCCATTTATATAACATTCTGTTCTTACTTTATGCGCATGATATCTTCTCTTCTCTGGGGATATTACTTATATTTTTTAATGATTTCTGTCTTTCTTGCATTTCATATATTTTACTCTCCTTTCCTTTTGTCTCTCATTTTGCAACGTCTTCTCAAAGTTATGTATTCATATTTTAGACTGAAGCATTAAAAACTTAATGGAAGTTTGTAAGCTGATGGATTATTTGTGTTGATTGATCAGATGAAAATCAAGGCTTTTCATTGGGGCAGTTCCAGATACTTGCATTTATAAGGAATTTTTTTCTGTGACTTTTTTATTTAATCAGAAAGAAATCTTCTGCTCTCCTGCTGAATGACAACCCCCTTGGGTCAGACTTGCATAAAGGGGCAAGAAGCCTACATATTCAGTACACAGATTTGTACTTATTCCCACTGTTTTTAATAGAGCATATCTTCCTCACTCTCCCCCTTTCCTGCTCTGCCTGAGTTTGGGGTCTTTAGATCAATTTCTCCACAGAATGCATCTACAGTCTGTGAAGGATGATCACCTTGCTTGGAGATGTGAAGGAAAGGGTCTGGCTGGCTGGCTTAACTTCTCCATGAGTGGGCTTCTTGTTTAAGCTGAAAAGATCATCCTCAAGAGACTCTGCAGCCAGGTGCAGCTTGCTTCTGACTGGATTCCTTCTCCTGAGGACAGTCCTGTGAGTCAATTTGACTCCAGACCAAGTCTCTGCTCTTCTTACCCTTTTTGATGTGGCTTCTTTTCTACATTTAGCTGTGAAGAGTCTGTTCTGCCAGTCTTTGGGGAATTTATTTACACTGATGTGAATGTACTCTAGTTATAACAGAGGGAGGAGGTGAGCTTAAGGTCCTCCTATTCTGCCATCTTCCCTGGAAGTCTGCATATATCATACTATGTTTATTCATTCATTAGTTGATGGACATTTGGGTTGTTTCTACTTTTTGGCTATTATAAATGCTGTTATGAATATCTGTTTACATGTTTTTGCATGAACAAATGTTTTTATTTCTCTTAAGAAATGAAAGAGTGGAATTACCAGTCATACAGGAACTCTGTTTTACTTTTTGAGAAACCACTAAACTGTTTTCTACAGCAGCTGTGCCATTTTATATTCCCATCATCAATATATGTCTCCATCATATTTTAAACTCAATGAGGAGAACTCTTATCTGTTTTGTTCACCACTATATGCCCAGCACCTAGAGTATAAAGCCTGATACATAGAATATTCTTGACATAGATACATAGATTAAATAAATGAAAAAATAAATGAAATGGTTTAGATGTTTTTCAAAACTATATTCCTAGCACACATAGAAAGTGTTAGGTAAATGTTAAAATAATACTATTAGCTAGTTGCTATCACTTTAATTGCTTTCCTTATGTAGTTATTGGCCCCTGTTCACCTTTCCAATCTTTTCAAATGCCACTGGCTTATCCCTTGCTATGCCCCAGGGACACCAGACTTCTCTTTGCTCCTTAAATATGCCATGGCTTTCCTGTTTCCTTTGTCTGAGGCACATACTCCATCTTATAGGTGGTTAATATCTCACCTTCAGTCTCATCTTCCATGATTCTTACCCATGGAGATCTTCTATGTTCTTTTCCTTTATGCAAGTTTTCAAAATTATATTCAACTGCTTGAATTCTATTATGTATGATTATTTGATTCCTGTTTCTTCCCCACTTGACTGAAAACTCCCTTATGAATGGTACTGTATCCCCTCTGCTAAACGGATGAATAACTGATGGAAGTCATCACATGGATATATTTTGAATAAGTAAATAAGATAACAGAGAAAACTAGTAAAGATGACTACTTTAAAAGAGAAAAGCAGAGACTATATGAAGAGTGACAGAAGCTCTTAAAATAGCAAGCTTTGCCAATGGCACTTTCTGACTCATCTCAGAACAAGTCCTGGGCCCCCAAAGATCATTCTTGCCTTGACCCTCTCTGGCTCTTATCTTAGTCTCCTAGTCCTGGACTTCTCTAACCCAGATCTTCTCATGTGCTTACCCCTTTGCTTTAGATTACCCACTCTGACTTCTATACCCTAGAGGTATTGTTCATCCTATTCCTTTAGTAAACCCTTTTGGGCAGCAGTTTTGCTCTAAAACAACCTGGCTGTTTACACTCTTGGTAAATCTCACACTGTGCTTTAGTTTTCATTTTCCATGTCCACATCTAAACTCCTTCCCTAGGGAAATCAGTTCCAGATGTACCACAATATATCCTGACAGCAAAAGGGACATGGGAACAAAATCAGTTAGCAATCCAACCCAGCTACCAGATCTAAGACAGATGACATAATCCTAAACCCCAGAGGGCCAGCTTTTATTGACATTAGTTCAGAAATCAGATCTGAACAAGGGCTTCCACTGGAACATATGAGCAGACTAAAAAAAATTTTGGAGGGGCTCACATAGGTCAGGCCATAACCCAGTAAATTTGACCTGATTCTACAAAAAAGTATATTGAACACAACCTTTTCGTCCTTTAAAAGTTGGTCTACAGCTGATCTAAAATATTCCAACTTCAAGCATAATAATAAGCAGAGAATCCATCTCTCTCATTGTATGAAGCATTAATTCAAATTTAGCAGTATTTATAGCACATGCATACAATCTGTAACAAGAGGTTATTCTTTTTTTAAATTTTTTTAATGTTATGTTAATCACCATACATTACATCATTAGTTTTTGATATAGTGTTCTATGATTCATTGTGCATAACACCCAGTGCTCCATGCAGAACGTGCCCAACAAGAGGTTATTCTTAAAATGTTTCAATTTCTGGATGTTTCTCATACTCAAGTTGCCTGAGGCATGTTGGGAGGCTGGGGTCCATAAACCATCTTGACAAGCTTTGCACAAATGACTGTGCTTCTGTTTTTGTTCTTGTATTAAAATCTTTAGTGGACTTTAATCTTAAGCTTTAGTGGGATGAAATTCCTAAACAAAACATACGTGTTCAAAACTCTGTCCCAGACACTTTGACTTTACGACCTAGGCAAATCAGTTCATTTTTTTCTTTAATCCTAGTTTGTTTCCTCTTTAAAAAAAAAAATGATAGTAAAGGTAGTTATCTTATAGTATCATTGTGAAGATTAAATAAATTAATAAAAATACATATATATTACAATTTCTGATGCAGCATCTGCAACACTAATCATAAAGGTATGGTTAATGGTACTAGGTATCTTCAAGTAAATACATATTTGTTTTTGTTTTTGTTTTTAAGATTTTATTTATTTATTTGTCAGAGAGAGAGAGCACAGCAGGGGGAGAAGCAGGTTCCCCGCTGAGCAAAGAGACTGATGTGGAACTCGATTCCAGAACCCTGGGATCATGACCTGAGTCAAAGGCAGATGTTTAACCGACTGAGCCACCCAGGCATCAATAAATACATATTTGAACCCAGACTACGAATATTATCTTGTAAGGATGATGATGGTGGTTGATCTGTAAACTCTGCCCTATGGAGCTTTTAGTACAGTGAGAGATGTAAGAAACATATAAAAACAGCAGTGATACTAACAATAGTAATTATACCTAAGGGTAGTACTGAACCTTCAAAAATATAGGCATCACTTCCCTCTAGGATGGTTGGAAAAGATGGGATTCGAACATGGCCTACAATTATGGAGATAAGCCTAAACAATGGACGTCATATTTACTTTAAGGAGAAAAATCTGTTTATTCTTCAGTAACTCCCTGACTTGTGTTCACTTAAAATCCAATGGAAAACTAGGTATTGCTGTGCTGTATTTGAGAAAAGTCTTATATGCGGTCTAAAGGAAATATTTGGAGATGAAATGTATCCCTTCTAACTGACCCTATGTAGGAAGACAAATTCATTTCTAGAATTTTTTTTTCTTTCAAGTTTCCATATACACTAATTAGTCATGAACAGAAGTGATCATTTTTCTATAACTTTAGAGATACACACCATCTTCTTGAAACCTAGAGACCCTGTAATTATCTCATCTCAGTGTTACTCAATATATCTGTACCAAACATACCCAGGAAAAGGCAGTCAATATATTAATACAAAACATACTTGGAAAAGGTAAAAAGGTTATGTAAGGCTAATATTAGATTTTTTAAAACTCCCTATGAGGGCAATAAATATGCTTTGATGTCTATAATGCTTTGTGTCTTCTTAAGAAATAGTAAAAAAAAAAAAAAAAATCAAATTAGGGAATATGCCTACACTTCCTCTCTGAATTGCTAGCTCCACATCTTCCACTAGGCTGATGTGTTTCTTGGAATACTTGAGGCACATCCATGGCCCTGGCCAATATACATGCCCATATGTTTTTCTTGTTACTGTTTTCTCTGCCTGACCCTTGTAAGGTCCCACCATCTTCCCATTGATTTCATGTTTTTATCTAATGTCTGTCATCCCCAACCAACCCTCTTTGACACACAATAGAGAAAGGACAATAAAACTTATGAATTATGTATACGATATGGAAGATACAATGAAATTTGTGGGGCTCATAGCATTTCTGAAAGGATCAAACATTTTATCAAGTGCCAAAAAGCTGACTGTGGATGGGGACAATAGACACATATTTTTTTCTTCTATCGAAAAAGTAACCTTTACCAAACCTAAGGGAGTGCAGTGATACAAAATCTCTAGAGAAGAAACAGTAAGAATTAATAAATCCTTAGCATAAGCATGGAATTAATATGTCCTTTATGGCGAGCTTTGAGAACAGATGATAACCCCAGCAGTGTGGTATAATAAACAGAGCCTTAATCTTGTTTCAGAGACCTAGGACTTACTCCTAACCAAGGGCTTCAGTTTTCTCATCTGCAAAATCAGGATAAGAGAGGAGCATATATTTATTGGCACCTACTATATGGTCACCATCCCACAAGGAACATTATATATCATTTCCTTTAACTCTCAAAGCATCACCAAAAGACATGTTATTAGCCTTGCTACATAAATGAGGTAACTAAGGCACAGAGATGCTTAAATCTTCAAGAGAAGAGGCAGACCAGAATTTAGAACCAGCTCTATCTGAAACCAAAATTCATGCTCTTTCACCACACACTTTAGTTTTCACAATATCCTAAGAGATCTTAAGAGATAACATATGAGAATAGATTATACATTTCAAAGTGTTATACAAATATAGAGCTTAATAAAATTAGCCCTTTTAGTATGGAGGCATGAAAATCCAGGACTGGGTGCCCCTTTTTATGAGTTTTATCACCCCAGTAGATAATTAGTTTGCAAGGAAGCCTGCATTTGACTTTGTTTCTTTTGTACTGTGTGCCTCACAGAGCAAGAGCTCAATTAATGTTAATAACTAATTCTGCTATGCTATTACCACAGTTTCACATTTAACCTCAGGATGAATTCTATATCACTAAAAGCATCCAGTGTAAGTTCTATATAGAGTATAATCCTTGCAAAGTATGAACATTTGGAAGAACATATATGGTATCCTAGCTAAAATAGCCAAGATTTTTATCTGTATCTCATTATTATTCTATTTCTCTTCTTTATTATTAGACTTGAAATTTCCTATTTCAGGGGTTTTATGGCCCATGAGGCCAAGCCACTATTCAAAAGAGGAAAATTAAGGCAGTGAACTACTTTCCTGGTCTATTATACATTAAGTGGTATTCCACAGATCAAGGATTGTTAATTGTCATTATCCTACGTTTGACTCACTATGGAGCCAATATGGCCTCTCTCTTCCAAAATATATTGCTTAATTTAAAATAACACATGTACCATGTAGAGAGGAAGAATGAGGATCTAGGCATAGGGTCAAGAACTGAGTGTGAAGAAGGAATGAATTCTGGTACAAATATTCAAAATCTCAGATCTTATTTTCACACTGCCTCATTTCATAGCACTTATTTAATAAAGATACTTTTAGCTCTTTGGTTTGAAAAGCTTACAAATCTCTATAGATGCCATCTCACACACACACTGAAATGAACCAGATAAACAGCAGAATCCTGGTAATTTAATACTAAACCTGGAAGGAAACTGAACTGAATGTTTCATAATTCTTGCAGCCCACTGTTTTCAGAACACTCAACCTAGAGGTCATTCCTTTTCCCAAAACAACCAGAAAGCAAGATCTGTAACCTGAAATGTGTGTCTAAATGGCACAGAGAAATGATTACTTTCTAGGGCAGCCATAGCCTTTTGTCAAACATATACTGGAGGAGAGAAAACTCTTTAACTTCTAGATTCTCACACCTGTAAAAAAGAAAATTAGACAAAATAGTAGGTAGAACCATGGGAATATACTTGAGAAACTTCAGAAAGAAAGCAATCTGTAATAGCTTTCTCAACCTAACCTCTATCAGGGTGAAACTCAAAAAACTTACTTGAGATGATACATCAGGCTATCAAAAAAGTGGAACAAACAGAATCATGAGAGAAACATTTCTCTGGACCTGATGCAGCTAAGAGTATCACCAATTCCTTAGTAATGAAGGATTGAAAATATTGTCCAAACAACTATGTTTACTATTAAAAAAAAATTTTTATCCTTTCTATTTATCTATCCATCCACACACAGAGAAGTTGACTGTTTAGAAAACCACGTATCAGCAGACATGTAAGTTCAGATCAACTAATTCATTTGTTAGTGTGATGATTCTAAATAAAAAGAATTCTTCCAGGGCTGTTCTCTGTACAAGTCCATATTCTTTGACTATACCAAGATCAAATTAAAATATTTTAGGTCTAAAAACTGTATTTAAACTTGATATAAGGAGTGAGAGTTGCATGCCTAACTGATGGATTAGTATATAGCATTTTAAGTTGATAATTAAAGATTCACAAATCTTTCTTCCAAACAAACAAAAGAAAATCTTAACCAAAACCAAAGTAGTAAACATTTCTACAAAATCTTTACAACTTGATTTTGCTCATGTTACTAGCCTAATAAATTAAAGCACAACTAGAAATTTTGAATTCACCACTACAAAAATCTTTATGAGGATGGAAGGCATAAATCAAATGTTAAAAACAAAATGCCAGACAAAGTATTTGCTATTGTTCTCACACACTTCTCACTCACAATATATCCCCATGCAACTCAATTACTCAGCAATCAAATGCAAGGAAAGACAATATAAATTTATTTTTTAAATTAAACACCTAATGAGAACATACGTATCTTTCTGAGGGACGTTTTTCCTTCTTTTGCTCTATGGACTAAGTTGCTATCATAAAAACATATCTGTGAATAAACTAGAGATTGGAGGAAGCACCAACAGACATTAAGATGATAGATACATCTGTGGATCCTATTGCCTTTAGAAACTATACATTTGGGGGCGCCTGGGTGGCTCAGTCGTTAAGCGTCTGCCTTCGGCTCAGGTCGTGATCCCGGGGTCCTGGGATCGAGCCCCGCATCGGGCTCCCTGCTCCGCGGGAAGCTTGCTTCTCCCTCTCTCACTTCCCCTGTTTGTGTTCCCTCTCTCACTGTGTCTCTCTCTGTCAAATAAATAAATAAAATCTTTAAAAAAAAAAAAAAGAAACTATACATTTGTTCCTAGATTGAACCTTCATAATAGCTTGGGAAAGCTATTCCTAAATTTATGTTTGCCAGAACAGTTGGGATGCACTGACCAGTCTGAGCAAGTGAAACATGAACAAATAATGTTAGATTTATGCCATTAGACATTTAGTATTCTGTCATATTTGTTTGCTTGCTTGTTTGTTTCTCTTGTTTTGGCTCTGGTTTCCTAGTTTGTTGGGGTTTTTTCAATTGTTTTTACTATGCTTGGAACTAACATCTAAGATAGAAGAACAACTAAAATACAGGGAGAGTAACTGCAGAAAAATGGTAGCACAGGAATTTCTTATAACTTGTCCTCTCCTCCAGAAATATCAATTTGAACAACTATCCACATGTAAAAATTACTTCACAAGAGACAAGGACTCCAGATGAGGGATTACAGCACCTGGCTGAAGCAAAGAAACTAGAAAAGAATCATCAATGAGGGTAGGAAACACTGATTTACACTAATCTCATCATAGTCCAGAGCAGCCCAGCACACACAGAGACAACCTCCCCAAGGAAGGAGAGTAAATTGAGTACCCAGCTCACCACAGACCACAGAACCAGCCCACCCCAGCACAGGCTAACTCCATGGCCTTAGGTAGCTTCTGTCAGGCTTCTATAAATCTAGGCCCCCAGCTCACCATGGTACCTGCCAGCTCCAGCAGCCCCAGGAGCTCCCACGGTGCTAAGATGCTCCTGTAGACTCAAGCTCCCATGAGCCTAGGCCCCCAGGTGGGCCCAGGACCAGGCTGACTACCATACACCCAAACCTCCAGCCCACCCAACTACCAGTCCAGGCCCCATGGACCTAGACTCCAGACCAGACCCTGTGGACCCAGGCTCCCAGCCCACCCCAGTGACAGTCTAGTCTCTGTAGACTCAATCGCTAAGCCAGCCCCCTAAGCCAGGTTACAGGCCAACTCCCATGGCCCTAAGCTCTAAACTCATTCCAGGGCCAGGCCAGCCCCTTGACCCCAGCCTCCCAGCCCATCCTACTGCTGGGCCAGTCTCTGCAGATCCAGATGCCAAGCCACTCCAGTCATGCCCAGGGCCTGGGTGGCCCTGTGAACCATGATCCACACAGACCCAGGTCCCAGGCCCACTACAGCAGATTCCAGTGCCAGGCCTACCCACATGGACCCAGGCACTAAGCTTGTCTCTTCGTAAACAAACAAAAGGACTGCCTACTTTCTGACGGCACCAGACCTGCCCACCCAAGGACATCAGCAACAAGCCCACCTGCAGACATGACCAGATGGCCTACCCAGAATCTCTGGACAGGCTGACTTGTGAAAGGCTTTGCCTACCAAAGCCAATCAGTAAAGACTGGAGGAGGTACCTACCTCCTCAAATATACAGGCACAAATGCAAGGCTTATAGGATCATGAATAATCAAGGAAACATGACTCCACCAAAAGAAACTAATAAAACTCTAATGAGTGACCCTAAGGAAATAGAAATCTATGAAGTGCCTGAAAATAATTCAAAGTAATCCTCTTAAAGAAATTCAATGAACAACAAGAAAACACAGATAGGACAACTAAATGAAATTAGGAAAATAATACATGAACAAAAGAGAAGCTCAACAAAGAAACAGAAACCATTAAAAAAAAGAAAAGAAATCCTACAGTTGAAAATACATTGATTGAACTGAAGAATTCAACAGATAGCTTTAGCAGAACACTCAATCGAGCAGAAGAATTAATGAAGTAGAAGACAGGTCATATGAAATCATCCAGTCAGAGGAGCAAAAAGTAAAACAAAATTAAAAAGAGGTAAGAGAGGCTACTTGAACTATAGAATACCATTAAAAGAAACAATCTACACATAACTGGAGTCACAGTATGAGAAAAGAGGGAGAAAGGAGCAGAAAACTTATTTAAAGAAACAATGACTGAGAAATTCTGAAATTCCAGGACAGATTTGGACTTTTGATTTCAAGAAGCTAATAGATCGCCCCCAAATTTCAACTCAAAACAATCTTCTCCAAAAACATTATAATAAAACTGTCTAAAATCAAAGACAAAGTATGAATTTTAAAAGCAGCAAGAGAAAAAAGTTTTCATATATAAGGGAATCCCCATAAGCCTATCAGTAGATTTCTCAGCAGAAACCTAGAAGGCCAGGAGAGAGTTAGAGGATATATTCGAACTGCTAAAAGAAAAAACTGCCAAAGAATATTTTACCCAGCAAAGTTGGTCTTTCAGGAATGAAAGATACTTTTCTAAACAAAGAAAAGCTGACCAAGTTCATCACCATAAGACCTGCCTTACAAGATGCTGGAAGGTGTTCTTCAAGCTAAAATGAAAGGATACTAATTATTAACATGCAAAAATAAAACTATAAGCATAATCATAAAGGTACATATATAGTCAAATTCAGAATGCTCTAATACTGTACTACAGTGGTATTTTAATGAATTTAGTAAAAAGGTTTAAAAAATTAAACTATTAGAAATAAATATAGCTGGAACAATTTGTTAATGGATGAACAATATAAAAAGAGGTAAACAGGACATCAAAATGTAAAATATGAAGAGAGACTAAAATGGTAAAATTTTCATGTAATTGAAGGTCAGTTGTTATCATCTTAAAATAGATTATTATATCTACAAGATGTTTTATATAAGTCTCATGGTAAGTACAAACCAAAAACCTAAACTTGAAAGCCAAAGAAAAATAGAAGGGAATCAAAGCATATCAATAGAGAAATCATCAATTCACAAAGACAGACAGCAAAAAAAGGAAGAAAGGAACAAGGAAACTAGGAAACAGAAAATGAGATGGCATTATTAAGTCCTTCCCTATCAACAATTACTTTTATGTTAATATATTAATTAACCCAGCCAAAAGGCTTTGAGCAGCTGAATGAATTAAAAAATGAGAAGACATGATCCAATTATATGCTGCCTATACTTCACCATTAAGGACATAAACACAGGCTCAAAATGAAGCAAAAGAAAAAGATATTCCATGCAAATGGAAAACAAAAGTAAGCAGGGGAAGCCAAACTTATCTCACACAAAATAGACTTTAAGTCAAAAACCATCACAAAAAGCAAATAAGGTCATTAAATAATGAAAAGGAGTCAATTCATCAAGAAGATACAACAAATGTAAACATCATGCACCCAACATCAGAACACCTAAATATAAAAAGCAAATACTAGCAGATCTAAAGGGAGAGATAGACAGCAATACAATAATTGTAGGAGGCTTCAATATCCCACTTTCAACAATGGATGAATCGATCATGTAAACAGAAAATCAATAAGGCAACCCTGGACTCAAACATCATGTTAAACCAAATAGATCTAATAGACATGCACAGAACATTGCACCCAACAGCCACAGAAGAGTCTTTTCAAGAAAGCAGAACATTCTCCAGGGCAGATTGTATGTTAGGTCACAAAACAAGCCTCAGCAAATCTAAAAGACTGAAATCATATCAAGTATCTTTTCCAAACACAACAGTATAAAACTAAAAATCAGTAACAGGAGAAAACTGGAAAATTCACAAATGTGTGGAAATTAAACAACACACTTCTACACAACCAATAGATCAAAGAAGAAATCAAAAGTGAAATCAAAACATATCTTGATACAGGTGAAAATGGAATCACAACATATGAAAACTTATGGCATAAAATAAAAGGAGTTTGAAGAGAGTTCAGAGTGAGAAATGCCTACATTTAAAAAAAAAGAGAGATTTCAAATAAGTAACCTAACTTTACACCTCAAGGAACTAGAAAACAGAATAAACTAAGCACAAAATTAGTGCAATATAGGAAATAATAAAGATCAGAGCAAAAGTAAACAAAATACAGACCTGAAAAATAGTAGAAAAGATCAACAAACTTAAGCTGTTTTTCTGAAAGATAAACTGACAAACTTTTAGCTACACTAATCAAGAAAAAAAGAGAATACTCAAATCAGGAATGAAAGTGGAGACATTACAACCAACACCAAAGAAATACAAAGGATCATAATATACTACTATGAGCAATTACACGCTAATAAATTGAATATCCTACAAGAAACAGATGAATTCCTAGAAAAATACAATCTACCAAGACTGAATCATGAAAAATTAGATATCTGAGCTGACAAATAGAGTAAAGAGATTGAAACAGTAAACAAAAACCAGCCAACAAAAACAATCCCAAGAGCAGATGATTTCACTGGTGAATTCTAAACATTTAAAGATGAATTGACACCAATCCTTGTCAAACTTTTAACAAAAAAACTGGAGAGAACACTCCCAAACTCATTTTACAAGGCTAGCATTATTACCCTGAATACCAATGCCAGAAAAGAACATACAAGAAGAGTAAATGCCAATATTCCCTTTTTTATTATTATGTTATGTTAGTCACCACACAGTACATCATTAGTTTTTGATGTAGTGTTCCATGATTCATTATTTGCAGATAACACCCAGTGTTCCATGCAATAAATGCCCCCGTTAATACACATCAGTGGGTTAACCCATCCTCTTACCCCCTCCCCTCTAAAACCCTCAGTTTGTTTCTCAGAGTCCATTGTCTCTCATGGTTCATCTCCCTCTCCGATCCCCTCCCCACTTCATTTTTCCCTTCCTTCTCCTAATGTCCTCCATGCTATTCCTTATATTCCACAAATAAGTGAAACCATATGATAACTGACTTTCTCTGCTTGACTTATTTCACTTAGAATAATCTCCTCCACTCCCAGCCATGTGGATGCAAAAGTTGGGTATTCATCCTTTCTGATGGCTAAGTAATATTCCATTGTATATATGGACCACATCTTCTTTATCCATTCATCTCTTGAAGGACATCTCGGCTCTTTCCACAGTTTGGCTATCGTAGACATTGCTGCTATGAACATTGGGGTGTATATGGCCCTTCTTTTCACTCCATCTGTATCATTGGGGTAAATGCCCAGTAGTGCAATTACTGGGTCATAGGGTAGCTCTATTTTTAATTTTTTGAGGAACCTCCACACTGTTTTCCAAAGTGGCGGTACTAACTTGCATCCCTACCAACAGTGTAAGAGTGTTCCCCTTTCTCCCCAACCTCTCCAACATTTGTTGTTTCTTGCCTTGTCAATTTTTGCCATTTTATCTGGTGTAAGGTGGTATCTCAATGTGGTTTTGATTTGAATTTCCCTGATGGCTAATGATAATGAGTATTTTATCATGTCTCTGTTAGCCATTTGTATGTCTTCTTTGGAGAAGTGTCTGTTCATGTCTTCTACCCATTTTTGACTTGATTATTTGTTTTTGGGGTGTTGAGTTTTAGAAGTTCTTTATAGATCTTGGATATCAGCCCTTTGTCTGTAGTGTCATTTGCAAATATCTTCTCCCATTCCGTGGGTTGCCTCTTTGTTTTGTTGACTGTTTCCTTTGCTGTGCAGAAGCTTTTTATCTTGACAAAGTCCCAAAAGTTCATTTTCGCTTTTGTTTCCCTTGCCTTTGGAGACTTGTCTTGAAAGAAGTTGCTGTGGCCGATGTCGAAGAGGTTACTGCCTATGTTCTCCTCTGGGATTTTTATGGATTCCTGTCTCCATTGAGGTCTTTCATCCATTTTGAGTTTATCTTTGTGTATGGTGTAAGAAAATGGTCGAGTTTCATTCTTCTGTAAATAGCTGTCCAATTTTCCCAGCACCATTTATTGAAAAGACTGTCTTTTTTCCATTGCATGTTTTTTCCTGCTTTGTCAAAGATTATTTGACCGCAGAGTTGAGGGTCCATATCTGGGCTCTCTACTCTGTTCAATTGGTCTATGTATCTGTTTTTGTGCCAGTACCATGCTGTCTTGGTGATCACTGCTTTGTAATGTAGCTTGAAATCAGGCAACGTGATGCCCCCAGCTTTGTTTTTCTTTTTCAACATTTCCTTGGCGATTCAGGGTCTTTTCTGATTCCATACAAATTTTAAGATTGTTTGTTCCAGCACTTTGAAATATGTCATTGGAATTTTGATTGGGATGGCATTGAAGGTATAGATTGCTCTGGGTAGCATGGACATTTTAACAGTGTTTATTTTTCTGATCCATGAGCAAGGAATGTTTTTCCATCTTTTTGTGTCTTCTTCAATTTCTTTCATGAGTGTTCTGTAGTTTCTAGAGTATAGATCCTTTACCTCTTTGGTCAGGTTTATTCCAAGGTATTTTATGGTTTTTGGTGCTATTGTAAATGGAATCGTTTCTCTAATTTCTCTTTCTACAGTTGTGTTGTTAGTGTATAAGAAAGGAACTGATTTCTGTGCATTGATTTTGTACCCTGTCACATTACTGAATTGTTGTATGAGTTCTAGTAATTTAGGGGTGGAATCTTTTGGATTTTCCACATAAAGTATCATGTCATCTGCGAAGAGAGAGAGTTTGACTTCTTCTTTGCCAATTTGAATACTTTTTATTTCTCTTTGTTGTCTGATTGCCGTTGCTAGGACTTCTAGTATTATGCTGAAACAACAGTGGCAAGAGTGGGCATCCTTGTCATGTTCCTGATCTTAAGGGAAAGGCTCTCAGCTTTTCCCAATTGAGAATGATATTTGCTGTAGGTTTTTCATAGATGGATTTTATGAACTTGAGGAATGTTCCCTCTATTCCTATACTCTTAAGAGTTTTAATCAGGAAAGGATGTTGTATTTTGTCAAACGCTTTTTCTGCATCAATTGAGAGGACCATATGGTACTTCTCTCTCCTCTTATTAATGTGTTCTATCACATTGATTAATTTGCAAATGTTGAACCACCCTTGTATCCCGGAGATAAATCCCACTTGGTCGTGGTGGATGATCCTTTTAATGTACTGTTGGATCCCATTAACTAGGATCCTGTTGAGAATTTTGTCATCCATATTCATCAGGGATATCGATCTGAAATTCTCCTTTTTGATGGGGTCTTTGCCTGGTTTGGGGATTAAGGTAATGCTGGCCTCATAGAATGAATCTGGAAGCTTACCTTCTGTTCTTATTTTTTGAAACAACCTCAGGAGAATAGATATTATTTCTTCTTTGAATGTTTGGTAGAATTCCCCAGGGAATCCATCAGGTCCTGGACTCTTCTTTTTGGGGAGGTTTTTGATCAATGCTTCAGTCTCATTACTGGTTATTGGCCTATTCAGGTTACCAATTTCTTCCTGTTTCAGTCTTGGTAGTTTATAGGTTTCCAGGAAGGCATCCATTTCTTCCAGGTTGCTTAATTTATTAGCATATAGTTGTTGATAATAATTTCTGATAATTTTTTCTATTTCTTGGTGTTAGTCGTGATCTCTCCCCTGTCATTCATAATTTTATTAATTTGGGTCCTTTCTCTTTTCTTTTGGATAAGTCTGGCCAGTGGTTTATCGATCTTATTAATTCTTTCAAAGAACCAGCTTCTAGTTTCATTGATGTGTTCTACTGTATTTCTGGTTTCTAATTCATGATCTCTGCTCTAATCTTTATTATTTCCCTTCTCATGCATGGGTTAGGCTTAATTTGTTGTTGTTTCTCCAGTTCTTTAAGGTGTAAAGATAGTTTGTGCATTTGGAATTTTTCTGGTTTTTCTGAGTGTGACTTGGATGGCTATGTATTTCCCCCTTAGGACCGCCTTTGCCATATCCTATAGGTTTTGGACCAATGTGTTTTCATTCTCATTGGTTTCCATGAATTGTGTAAGTTCTTCTTTGATTTCCTGGTTGACCCAAACATTCTTGAGCAGGATGGTCTTAGCTTCCAAGTGTTTGAATTTCTTCCAAACTTTTTCTTGTGATTGAGTTCCAATTTCAAAA
>NW_027555077.1:0-58770 GCF_964656455.1 Halichoerus grypus | reverse complement strand
AAGCATTGTATTGTACACCTGAAACTAATAAACACTGTATGATGATTTTACTGGAATTAAAATTTAAAAACTTAATAAAATTAAGGAAAAAAAAACCAACTTTGAGCATTGAGAGATTTATAGATCTACAAACTAACCTGAACAGCAGGAAGCTAAATCCCAGGAAAAAGAGAACCTAGACAAAAAAGAACATTTTAGATAAAATAGCAACTGTTCTCTTGGTCTTTCTGGTGAAAGGTTAGCATTCCCTCTTATTAAGGAGTAATTGGATGTCTGTATCAGAACTTCACTATATAAAGCCATTTTATGGTGGTTGATCATAAAGTGAAAGAATGTGGGTTTGGTTATCTCTGATGAATACTTTAGACATCTTTTTTTTTTTTAAGATTGATTGAGTGATTGATTGAGTGATTGATTTATCTGAGAGAGAGAGAACACACAAGTGGGGGAAGTGGCAGAGAGAGAGGGAGAAGGAGAGAAGCAGACTCCCCACTGACCGTGGAGTCTGACCCGGGGCTTGATCTCACCACCCTAAGATCATGACCTGAGCCGAAATCAAGAGTAGGACCCTTAACTGACTGAGCCACCCAGGTGCCCCAAAATCTTTAGACATCATTGCATACATCGTCTTCAAGATCTTTTCTAAGTGAAATATAGATCAGGATGTGACAAACTTTTTCTGTGCAGTGCTAGGTAGTAAGTATGCTCAGCGCTGTGGCCCATATGGTCTCCCTCTAAACACCTATTGGGCTCTGCTAGCATAGTGGGACATCACCCATAGACCATTCATAAGTAGATGGGCATGGCTGTATCCCAATAAAACTTCATTTACAAAAATAGGTGGCAGGTCATTTGCCAAACCTTGGTACGTAGCTGGTATCTGTGTTAGGTAAAGCAACGAGCGCATCTTATTTTGCTCTGGACTGTCCCAGCTTTATCACCGGAAGTCCTACATCCCATGAAACCCTTCATTCCAAGTTGATTGCCATGAATAAGTTGACTTACAGTCAAATTCTGAGACATAGAGCACTCCAGATATAACAGTCATCCCTCTCCCCACCCTAAAATTGCCTTTGCCGAGCTTATATCTGTCAGCATAGAGTTATAAATTACAAGTGCATTCTGTTAACCCCCACATATTACACATGCAGAAGGGACAGGAACCAGATACCAATTTTCTTTTACAACATTTGCTTCCATAAGGGGACTTCCCAGTTCCTCCCACAGTTGGTCCCATCTTCAGACAAAAGTACAGACTGTTGGCAAGGTGTCTGGGCATCTCCGGAGATAAAAGTGAAAGTATAATAGAATTGTCGTTTTGGACTAATTATGATGATTCCATGTTAGAGCAAGCCCCAGGGGGTCTGCTGAACTTCAGTGGATAAACAAAGGAAGGAGTCTTCAAGGAGTGCAGTAATACAGAGGAAAAGGAACCCCAAACAGAGCACTAATTGGCTGTTTTCTTGGCAGCTTCAGCCAGCTCCAGCCTGGGCTTTTAAGGAGGATGTGTTAGGAATTACGGAAACCATGATCTCTCTACTGTCGGGAAGGCTGGGACACACCAGGGATGCAAATAATAGGTTGATGTTCATGGTATTTGGAGAGAAAATTGGCACCTCCCATTGCTACGTATGTAGCCTTGGCCTTGGAGAAGTCCCTAAGTCCTTAGGCTTCAGAGTCCCCATCTTTCACGCAGTAATAAAACCAAGCACCCCATAGAGTTCTGTTGAGAACTGAAGGTGACATTCCTCATGAATTTGCCTAATTTAGGAATGTGTCTTTATACATATGGTCTGACTTGCCATGAGGCTGCATCCTCTGTGGGGTTCTGTATTTGGGGAACACACCCTGTATTGGTGAGTCAGGGATGGTATCCCAGAAGTTATTACTTTTATGTTAAAAGCTAAAGGATGATGAGTATTTATTTAATTAAAGTAAAAGGAAGGAGATGGGCGGAGCAAGATGGCGGAGGAGTAGGAGACCTGCATTTCGTCTCCTCTCAGGAATTCAGCTGGATAGGGATCAAACCATTCTGAACATCTACAAACTCAACAGGAGATCGAAGAAAAGAATAGCAACAACTCTCTGAACAGAAAAGCGACCACTTTCTGGAAGGTAGGACGTGCGGAGAAGTGAATCCGAGGCGTTATTCGGGAGGATAGACGGTGGGGGAGGGGCCTCCGTCGGCCGCTTCTGGCAAGTGATAGAGCCATGGAGCACAAAATCGGAACTTTTAGAAGTCTGCTCCGCTGAGGGACGTCACTCTGGTGGTGAAGTGGGGGGTGGAACCCTCGTGGGACAGTGTGGTCTCAGGACCCTCGGGGTCACAGAAAGACCGGGGGTGCCTGAGTGCGGCAGAGCTCCCAGGTATCGGAGCAGGGAAGCCGGCTGCAGAGAGGGAGCCCAGGCGCGGGCTCTCAGCTCGGGGTTGCTATAAACCCTGATCCGCGGCACAGTCGGGCCACTGCTCCTCCAGCACGGACCCAACAAGCGGCAGATCCGGGGAGACTCACCTTCTTCCCCCGGGAGGAGAGGTGCGGGAGCGCACCGCGGGGATCTGCTGGGTTTGGAGACTCCACGCCGGGTCGGGTGCCAGATAGAAAGGCGCGGTCACAGGCCGGGTGAGCGTGGAGTGTGGCCGGAGATCGGGGAGACGGGAGTAACTGACTGCTTTTCTCTGGGGGCTCGCTGAGAAGCGGGACCCCGAGTTCTCGGCTCCTCCAGGGCGGAGACTGGGAGGCCGCCATTTTCACTCTCCGCCTCCAAAGCTGTACGGAAAGCTTGCAGGGAACAAAAGCTCCGGAGAGCAAACCCGAGCAGATTACTTAGCCCGGACCGGCAAGGGCGGGGCAATTTTGCCTCCGGCAAAGACATTTGGGAACCACGGCAACAGGCCCCCCCCCCCCAGAAGATCAGCGAGAACAGCCAGCCAAGACCAAGTTTACCGATCAATGAGAACGGCAGAACTCCAGCGCTAGGGGAATACTGCACGTAGAATTCATGGCTTTTTTACCATGATTCTTCAGTCTTTCAAAGTTAATTATTTTTTTTAACTGTCTTTTTTTCTTTTTTCTTTTTTCTTTTTTTTTTGAATTTTTCTTTTTCCCTTTTTCAACCAACATCTTATCAATCCCTTTTTTTAAAAAAAAAAAAACATTTTTATTTTTCAAAGTCATATTCTATCCCTTCATAGTAGTTACTCGTATTTTTGGCATATATATATAAGTTGTTCTCTCTTTAAAATCTTGAGATAGTTTCTTCTAACAGATCAAAATATACTCTAAATCTCTAGTGTATGGTTTTTTTCTACTCCCCTGGCTGATCACATTCTCTCCCTTTTTTCTTTCTTTCTTTTTTTTTTTTAATCCTCTTCTTTCTTTTTTCAAACAACTTATCAAATCCTTTTTTAAAATTTTTTATAATTTCCATCTTACAGTCATATTCCATCCCTTCATCATATCAACCCTTATTATTGTACATATATAAGTTTTTCTTTCTTTAAAATTTTGGGAGGCACTTTCTTTTAACAGACCAAAATACACCCAAAATCTAGTGTGTGGCACTGATCTATAAACCAGCCTGATCATATTTGATCACATTCTGTTTTTGTTTTGTTTTGTTTTGTTCTGCTTTTGTTTGTTTTTATCTTTATCTTTTTCTTTTTTCTTTTTTTCTTTCTTTTTCTTTTTTCTCTCTTTCCCTTTCTTTTCCCACTACTTCAGGTCTTTTCTGAGTTGTTTAGAGTATATTTTCTGGGGACGTTGTTACCCTGCTAGCATTTTGTTCTCTCATTCATCTATTCTCCTCTGCACAAAATGACAAGACGGAAAAAATCACCTCAACAAAAAGAACAAGAGGTAGTACCGACTGCCAGGGACCTACTCAATACGGACATTAGTACGATGTCAGATCTAGAGTTCAGAACCATCACTTTAAAGATACTAGCTGGGCTTGAAAAAAGCATGGAAGTTATTAGACAAACCCTTTCTGGAGAAGTAAAAGAACTAAAATCGAACCAAGTAGAAATCAAAAAGGCTATTAATGAGGTGCAATCAAATATGGGGGCACTAACTGCTAGGATAAATGAGGCAGAAGAAAGAATCAGTGAGATAGAAGACCAAATGATGGAAAATAAAGAAGCTGAGAAAAAGAGAGATAAACAACTACTGGATCACGAGGGCAGAATTCGAGAGATAAACGATACCATAAGACGAAACAACATTAGAATAATTGGGATCCCAGAAGAAGAAGAAAGAGAGAGAGGGGCAGAAGGTATAATAGAGCAAATTATAGCAGAGAACTTCCCTAATTTGGGGAAGGAAACAGGCATCAAAATCCAGGGAGCACAGAGAACCCCTCTCAAAATCACTAAAAATAGGTCAACACCCTGACATCTAATAGTAAAACTTACGAGTCTCAGAGACAAAGAGAAAATCCTGAAAGCAGCTCGGGAGAAGAGATATGTAACCTACAATGGTAGAAACATTAGATTGGCAACAGACTTATCCACAGAGACCTGGCAGGCCAGAAAGGACTGGCAGGACATATTCAGAGCACTAAATGAGAAAAATATGCAGCCAAGAATACTATATCCAGCTAGGCTGTCATTGAAAATTGAAGGAGAGATAAAAAGCTTCCAGGACAAACAAAAACTAAAGGAATTTGCAAATAAAAAACCAGCCCTACAAGAAATATTGAAAGGGGTCCTCTAAGCAAAGAGAGAGCCTAAAAGCAACATAGACCAGAAAGGAACACAAACAATATACAGTAACAGTCACTTTACAGGCAATACAATGGCACTAAATTCCTATCTTTCAATAGTTACCCTGAATGTAAATGGGCTAAATGCCCCAATCAAAAGACACAGGCTATCAGATTGGATTAAAAAACAAGACCCATCGATATGCTGTCTGCAAGAGACTCATTTTAGACCCAAAGACACCCCCAGATTGAAAGTGAGGGGGTGGAAAACAATTTACCATGCTAATGGACACCAAAAGAAAGCTGGGGTGGCAATCCTTATATCAGACAAATTAGATTTTAAACCAAAGACTGTAATAAGAGATGAGGAAGGACACTATATCATACTTAAAGGGTCTATCCAACAAGAAGATCTACAATTGTAAATATCTATGCCCCTAACATGGGAGCAGCCAATTATATAAGGCAATTAATAACAAAAGCAAAGAAACACATCGACAACAATACAATAATAGTGGGGGACCTTAACACCCCCCTCACTGAAATGGACAGATCGTCTAAGCAAAAGCTCAACAAGGAAATAAAGACTTTAAATGACACACTGGACCAAATGGACTTCACAGACATATTCAGAACATTCCATCCCAAAGCAACGGAATACACATTCTTCTCTAGTGCCCATGGAACATTCTCCAGAATAGATCACATCCTAGGTCATAAATCAGGTCTCAACCGGTACCAGAAGATTGGGATCATCCCCTGCCTTTTTTCAGACCTTTTTTCAGACCACAATGCTTTGAAACTAGAACTCACAAGAGGAAAGTCGGAAAGAACTCAAATACATGGACGCTAAAGAGCATCCTACTGAAGAATGAACGGGTCAACCAGGAAATTAAAGAAGAATTAAAAAAATTCATGGAAACCAATGAAAATGAAAACACAACTATTCAAAATCTTTGGGATACAGCAAAGGCAGTCCTAAGAGGAAAGTATATAGCAATACAAGCCTTTCTCAAGAAACAAGAAAGGTCTCAAGTACACAACCTAACCCTACACCTAAAGGAGCTGGAGAAAGAACAGCAAATAAAGCCTAAACCCAGCAGGAGAAGAGAAATAATAAAGATCAGAGCAGAAATCAATGAAATAGAAACCAAAAGAACAGTAGAACAGATCAACGAAACTAGGAGCTGGTTCTTTGAAAGAGTTAACAAGACTGATAAGCCCCTGGCCAGACTTATCAAAAAGAAAAGAGAAATGACCCAAATCAACAAAATCATGAATGAAAGAGGAGAAATCACAACCAACACCAAAGAAATACAAACAATTATAAGAACATATTATGAGCAACTCTATGCCAGCAAATTAGATAACCTGGAAGTAATGGATGCATTCCTAGAGATGTATCAACTACCAAAACTGAACCAGGAAGAAATAGAAAACCTGAACAGACCTATAACCACTAAGGAAATAGAAGCAGTCATCAAAAATCTCCCAAAACACAAAAGCCCAGGGCCAGATGGCTTCCCAGGGGAATTCTACCAAACATTTCAAGAAGAATTAATACCTATCCTTCTGAAACTGTACCAAAAAATAGAAATGGAAGGAAAACTTCCAAACTCATTTTATGAGGCCAGCATTACCTTGATTCCCAAACCAGACAAAGACCCCATCAAAAAGGAGAATTACAGACCAATATCCCTGATGAACATGGATGCAAAAATTCTCACCAAAATACTAGCCAATAGGATCCAACAGTACATTAAAAGGATTATTCACCACGACCAAGTGGGATTTATCCCTGGGTTGCAAGGTTGGTTCAACATCCGCAAATCAATCAACGTGATACAATACATTAACAAAAGAAAGAACAAGAATCATATGATCCTCTCAATAGATGCAGAAAAAGCATTTGACAAAGTACAGCATCCTTTCTTGATCAAAACTCTTCAGAGTATAGGGATAGAGGGTACATACCTCAATATCATAAAAGCCATTTATGAAAAACTTACAGCGAATATCATTCTCAATGGGGAAAAACTGAGAGCTTTCCCCCTAAGGTCAGGAACGCGGCAGGGATGTCCACTATCACCACTGCTATTCAACATAGTATTGGAAGTCCTAGCCACAGCAATCAGACAACAAAAAGAAATCAAAGGCATCCAAATTGGCAAAGAAGAAGTCAAACTCTCACTCTTTGCAGATGATATGATACTTCATGTGGAAAATCCCAAAGACTCCACCCCAAAACTGCTAGAACTCATACAGGAATTCAGTCAAGTGGCAGGATATAAAATCAATGCACAGAAGTCAGTGGCATTCCTATACACCAACAACAAGTCAGAAGAAAGAGAAATTAAGGAGTCGATCCCATTTACAATTGCACCCAAAACCATAAGATACCTAGGAATAAATCTAACCAAAGAGACAAAGGATCTGTACTCAGAAAACTATAAAATACTCATGAAAGAAATTGAGGAAGACACAAAGAAATGGAAAAACGTTCCATGCTCATGGATTGGAAGAACAAATATTGTGAAGATGTCAATCCTACCTAAAGCAATCTACACATTCAATGCAATCCCCATCAAAATACCATCCACTTTTTTCACAGAAATGGAACAAATAATCCTAAAATTTGTATGGAACCAGAAAAGACCCCGCATAGCCAGAGGAATGTTGAAAAAGAAAAGCAAAGCTGGCGGCATCACAATTCCGGACTTCCAGCTCTACTACAAAGCTATCATCATCAAGACAGTATGGTACTGGCACAAAAACAGACACATAGATCAATGGAACAGAATAGAGAGCCCAGAAATGGACCCTCAACTCTATGGTCAACTCATCTTTGACAAAGCAGGAAAGAATGTCCAATGGAAAAAAGACAGTCTCTTCAACAAATGGTGTTGGGAAAATTGGACAACCACATGCAGAAGAGTGAAACTGGACCATTTCCTTACACCACACACAAAAATAGACTCCAAATGGTTGAAAGACCTCAATGTGAGACAGGAGTTCATCAAAATCCTAAGGGAGAACACAGGCAGCAACCTGTTCGACCTCAGCCGCAGCAACTTCTTCCTAGAAACATTGCCAAAGGCAAGGGAAGCAAGGGCAAAAATGAACTATTGGGACTTCATCAAGATAAAAAGCTTTTGCAAAGCAAAGGAAACAGTCAACAAAACCAAAAGACAACTGACAGAATGGGAGAAGATATTTGCAAATGACATATCAGATAAAGGGCTCGTATCCAAAATCTATAAAGAACTCATCAAACTCAACACCAAAAGAACAAAGAATCCAATCAAGAAATGGGCAGAAGATATGAACAGACATTTTTCCAAAGAAGACATCCAAATGGCCAACAGACACATGAAAAGGTGCTTAACATCACTCGGCATCAGGGAAATCCAAATCAAAACCTCAATGAGATACCACCTCACACCAGTCAGAATGGCTAAAATTAACAAGTCAGGAAATGACAGATGTTGGCGGGGATGCGGAGAAAGGGGAACCCTCCTACACTGTTGGTGGGAATGCAAGCTGGTGCAGCCACTCTGGAAAACAGTATGGCGGTTCCTCAAAAAGTTGAAAATAGAGCTACCATATGATCCAGCAATTGCACTCCTGGGTATTTACCCCAAAGATACAAAAGTAGGGAGCCGAAAGGGTACGTGCACCCCGATGTTTATAGCAGCAATGTCCACAATAGCCAAACTGTGGAAAGAGCCAAGATGTCCATCAACAGATGAATGGATAAAGAAGAGGTGGTATATATATACAATGGAATATTATGCAGCCATCAAAAGGAATGAGATCTTGCCATTTGCAACGATGTGGATGGAACTGGAGGGTATTATGCTGAGCGAAATAAGTCAAACAGAGAAATACATGTATCATATGACCTCACTGATATGAGGAATTCTTAATCTCAGGAAACAAACTGAGGCTTGCTGGAGTGGGGGGTGGGATGGGAGGGATGGGGTGACTGGGAGATGGACACTGGGGAGGGTATGTGTTCTGGTAAGTGCTGTGAATTGTGCAAGACTGTTGAATCTCAGATCTGTACCTCTGAAACAAATAATGCAATATATGTTAAGAAAGAAAAAAAGAAGAAGAAGAATGTAGCAGGAGGGGAAGAATGAAGGGGGGGAAATCGGAGTGGGAGAAGAACCATGAGAGACGATGGACTCTGAAAAACAAACTGAGGGTTCTAGAGGGGAGGGGGGTGGGAGGATGGGTTAGCCGGGTGATGGGTATTGAGGAGGGCACGTTCTGCATGGAGCACTGGGTGTTATGCACAAACAATGAATCATGGAACACTATATCTAAAACTAATGAGGTAATGTATGGGGATTAACATAACAATAAAAAAATTAAAAAAAAAATAAAGTAAAAGGAAGGAGATGTAAATGGATTTAGGAGAGGGAAAATACTTTGTGAAACTATGGAGATAAGAGAGTCAAGACAAGGAGGGAGAGAGACAGACAGAGAGAGAGAGAGATCCAAAGAAGTGAAAGAAATCCCCCACAACTGGGGAGGGAGGGCCCGTGGGGCAGAGCGGAGAGAGGTGTTTGAGGAGGGGTAACCTGGACCAGACCATGCAGGCTTTGCCAACCACACTGAGGGGCAGCATTGTCCTGAGGGCTAGGGGTCTTCATAGCAGGTGCAACATTTAGGTTTTTACAAATTATTTTTAAAAGATTCTTGCTCTGACTACAGAACAGAAAATGTCTGTTGATAGAAGGCAGCAGCAGTGAGGGGTAGAGTGTCGGGTGTAAGGGTGAGGGAAAAAACAGGATTCAGAGAACCGGACCCACAAGGAGGCAGTTACGATCGTCTGGATGAGAGGCAATGGGCTGTGGCTGGGGTGATGTTCCATGAGAGAGTCCAGTGGAATCTCTGCCTGGGTCAGAGCCCGGGATCACTAGCGCAGCAGAGAAAGGCACGGGGCTAATGGAGGCAAGCAGTGAAATTTAAATTGGAAGGAAACCAAACTGACCCACAGTGGACCCAGAAGAGCAACAAAGTGGGAGCCAAAAACACCTGTCCAATTTTAAAGCATATTTAAAGTCACGCGTGCAGTTGGCGTTTGCTATTTCCTGGCCACCCGATATCCATTTATCCAAAGTCTGAGGGCGATCTCTAATTTCTTTCTGGAGGACCAATCCTAGATCTTCATTCAATGGCCCTGTGCTTCCTATGGTGTTGATTTCACTCCTGGCTATAAGGAAGGACAAGAAGCTGACCCTCTGCTCAGCACTGCCCCCAGATCTGTGCAAGTAGGACCCTATCTTGGGTCCTGCTTCAGCCTTCCTGCATCATATTCTTCTGCACTGTGGAGAATACACTGAGCCCAGTTGATATGCCCAACAGGACCCCCCACTTCCCATTTTTGTCCATGTTCTAGATCTAAGTAACCAGGATCCCAGAATGACCTGCCTAAACATCTCTACCTGCTTCCAAGTCACATGGTGGCCTCTTCCCTCTCCTGAGAGCAGACAAGGCAGCTGGTATGTGCTCACCGGGGTGGTTAATAGCTAGCTGTTTGTGGCATTGTGGACCAAGTATGGATGTGCATGCCAGAGTGACCATATGTGTACATATGGCTACAGGCTAGAGCCAAGAAAAGAAAGATAATTCATCAGGCCATAGGCCAGAGGCAAGAAAGGAAAGAGAATTCATCAGGCTTTGGGCTACCCTTTTCCATGATGCCCATATTCCAGAGCAGGCCTCTAAGGAGTCTAAGAATTCTAAATGCAGACCTTCCTCCAAGGTTATTGTTAAAGTATATTGTTAAGAGGGTAGAATATATTTTATTTAACATGTCATTTGATTTATAATTTTAAAATAATTTGACATATATTATAGGGGCCTCTACTTATAATCTTGCTCTAGACCCCTCCAAAAGTTAGGAATTGGACCAGCCTGGCCAATCAATGCAGAACATCATATTGACTGTGGTGACAGGTTAGGGTTTAGGGAATGTGTTCGGGGCTAACATAGTGAGAAACACTGAGGGTTTGCTGAACTCAAATGAAAGAGACCCTTGAGACCCTTCTTCTTATTATTACTTGGCTTAAAGCTGAGAGGACCAGGACCCCAGGGAAGCAGCAGGTTTCTTGTCACCATGTGGAGTAGAAGACTGAGTCTGAGGCGTAGGTGAGGGGATGGATTCTGAGAAGCAGACAAAAACCAAGGTCTGGACCGTTGAACTCTGGATTAATTATCAATTAAAGTCAGATCTACTCCTGGTCTTTTCAGTAAGGTAATACAGTAAATTTCACCATAAAATTTGGCCTGGGCATTCCATCCCTTCTGCCAATCAATGGGTAGAGGCAAATAAAGAATTTAATAATAGATTATTTTTAATCCACCTTCTTTAGCCCATCAATTTCATCTCCTCTATCCACCCATCATTTACCTCCACACTTCGAATTTACCGAGATCTTAAAGGCCATCCTTGGGAAACAAAACAGCATAATTATTAGGGTGAAAGCAAGTAAATGCAGTTGTGAATCCTGACTTGGTGGCATGGGGGCCAGATGGATGTTCTTGTCTGGGACGTTTATTCCTAAATGAGTGGTCGTGTCCTGTAGAGAGAGTTGGAACATTATTCGGGGGTGGGGGGGCGCTATGGAAGCATCAGGAGTCCTGCAATGATGATGTTGAGGTCTAGTGATAGTGTCGCTGGTGGAGATGTCCTAAAAGGTTAGTTCTGTGGAAGAAGATGCTTATACTCACTGTTGTCTGGTCTCTCCTCATCCCAGCTGAGTTTCAAAGCCTGGTTACCCAGCTTCCCATCAGTTCTGGAAGTTACCAAGTCTCCATAGGCAGAGTTGGGCTCCACTGTATGAAACCAAGTGTCCTTACACCCAGTGATCTACAGTGTGGGATCCAGGAGTGTCTTGAAGGCAGTATAATCTAAGGGGATAGAACAGCAGTGGCTATCTGGGGTTGTCTATCTGGCTGAGGTGTGGCTGAAGATAATCAAATTTCTTTTCTCTTAAGAAACAGGATTCTGAAAGCCACATTTAAATATTTAAATAACTGATGTAATTATTGCATGTGGTAATATGGAAAAAAGTGCCCACTGAGAGTCAGTATTGGGGCCATGGTGTCTCTATCATTAGAAGGCTCACTGGGCATGGTATGTTCCAGAAAGATAGAATGAGACAGCTGCCCTCATACCCCAGAGAGCTGAAAAGAAGGAATGAGGGGTTTACATAATTTCATGCAGGTTAATTTTTTTTTTCCCCCTTGAGACATCCTCTTTGATCCATGTATTATTTAGAAGTGTGTTTTTAGTTTCTCAGTGTTTGAAGATTTTCCTGTTTTCTTTCCATGAGTGATGTCTAGTTTCATGCTGCTGTGGTCAGACAACACACTCTGTATCACTGCAGTTCTTCTAAACTTGTTGAGGTTTGTTTTATGGCCCAGAACATGGTCTATCTTGGTATGTGTCTCACAGGCAATTAAATAATGTGTGTTCTGCAGTTGCTGGGTGGAATATTGTATAAATGTCATTTAGATCCTATTGGTTGAGGGTATCTTGTATTCTCTATACTTGCTGATTTTCTGTTGAGTTGTTTCATCAAGTGTTGACAGGGGTGTTGAAGTCTCCAACTGTATTTGTGGATTTTTCTGTTTCTCCTTTAAATAGAGAAGACATCCAGGATTTTTAGTTGTACTTAGTAAGAGGAACAGAGAAAAATACTGAGAAGAGTCCATATTGAAAAATATTGGGAAGAGTCCATCTTCTCCAAAGTGGAAATCCCCTTTCTCATGGTTCTTATAATTGAAAATTAGCTCCTGGTCTGGAGAGAATAGAATTTGGATCAAAATGTCATACCTCACTGCCTGATTCTCAAACTGAGTACCTTTGAGGTTTTGAAAAAAAAAAAAAGTCAGAAATACACAGATTAAATCTTTTATTTAACTTCCCTTCAGCTATGTAGCAGGTTTTTTTGTTTTTCCCCCTAAAGAGAATGAGCTACTCAAATCTTCCGAGGGTCACTGGACACTGGCTATATGTAACATCAGTTCTTGGGATCTCAGTGTACCATTGCTTTGCACTGGTCATAATAGAGTCTTACAAGGGTCAAGAAACAAATGGAGTTTTGATTCACAAATGCTTCTCATACTTTTAGTAGATCACAAACCCTTTTATCTGATACAAAATCAATTATCTGGTTGGTGAGCATGTAGTTGCTATGTATACCCTCTATCCTGGAAGAACTGGCTTTCCAGATTTTGATACAAGAGCTATTAAGGTAAGAAGAGCCAAGTTGAAGCCTATGGAGCTCCCTTTAGCTATCAAACTAATAAAGCAAAGATACTACAATTTCTATGGAGAAATGTCTAAATTTAATGCTACCCCCCAAAAATTTTTTCCTGGGAAAATATGAGGATGATGTTTTTTTTTAATTTTTATTTAAATTCAATTAGCCAACATATATAGTACATCATTAGTTTCAGACATAGTGTTCAATAATTTATCGGTTGTGTGTAAGACGCAGTGCTCATCACACTGGGTGATGGGCATTAAGTAAGGCTCAAGATGTGAGGATGGTGATTTCTATTTTGTTTTTACTTAACTCTCAGGTTTGGCCAGGTCAACTGATCTTGGATTGGTCTTGGAGAATGAAAATGAATTGTTAAAGCTTAGCAGGTGGCAACTCCAATTGCATTTATTATTTGGAGGTGATCTCTTTCGAGGAGCAAAGCAATAAAAGTGCTCCTGTTGATCCACTGGGATAGTTTATTTTACGTAGGTAGATATCTAACAGCATGTCATAACCATCTTACCTCAGAATTATTTCAACTGTTCGGCTCCATGCCACAATTTAGTCTACAGAGGCATGACTGTCTCACTCATTCCTAAAATATTACATGGGCCAAATATACTGGTGACATGAGCTGCTAGAATATGAATACAAGAAAATTCTTTGGCCTTAGTAAAACTTATGTATGTCATGGAAAGGGACATAAATTCTGTGAAAACCCTACTACCTCATAGTCTTAGAGATGTTGGGGTATTTTTTTCCAAAGTAAAAGACAGGTTTCCTTTGTTTCCTCCACCTTTTATTGTATACTAGTAAGAATATATGTTCGATTTGGATGGATATTTAAAGCTAATAACTGAGTAATCAGAAATAATTCTATGGTGGGTTGAAATATATATCCACGTCCTAAATCCCAAGACCCGTAAATGTTATCTTATTTGGAAAAGGAGTCTTTGCAGACATAATTAAGTCAAGGATCTTAGAGGAAACCATCCTAGATTTAGATCACCCTTATAAACACATGTACCCTAAATCCAATGATAAATATCTTTATAAGAAAAGGGAAAGATACAAACAGACCCAGAGGGGAGGCCAATGGGAAGACAGAGGCAGAGATTGGAGTGATTCATCTAGAAGCCAAGAACGCCAAAGATTGCCACAGGCACCAACATCTAGGAGAGGAGCATGGAGCAGATTCTCGTCAGAGCCTCTAGCAGAAACCAACCTTGCCAACTCTTTGATGCTTAACTTTTGGCCTCCAGAACAGTGCGAGAATCAATTCCTGCTGTTTGAAGCCACTGAGTTTGTGGTAATTTGTTACAACAGAACAGCCCTAGAAAATTAATACAGTGTCCCAATTGGAATGGGATCCAGAACAATTTTCCCTAGACGGTCCAGATTGCAGTCTAAGCAGATCCAATAAATGGCACTTAAAGTTTTGGAAGTATATCAAGATACTGGAGGAGACAATGACAAACCCCAAGAGGAGAATCTCAGACCACTGAGGATTTAGTCAAGTTACTTTTTAGCAGGAATTTCTTCTCTTCTACAGAAAGAGCTTTGGGGTTGATATTGGGCCTTGATAAAAACTGAACTCCTGGTTATGGAAAACCAGGTGACCCTAGGCCCTGAGTTACTCATTATGACCTGTGTATCTATTCCATTCAGCAAAGCGTCACCCTATCCAAGCACTATGTAAAGATTAGGCCTGAGCAGGCTCCACAGGCACATATAAATTGTATCAGCATATGACTCACATTTCTCTTATGCCTACTTTTGCTGTATCCTATTAAGCCAAATTCTCAATTAGTCAATATAAAGGCCAAGAAATCAAGGGACTTTTCAGACTGCAAAACGTGTATGCTCCCACTGGAGGCCATGACAGAGACCTGAATGTAAGTCCTAATTCAACCCAGCCCGGGGTGGCGGGAGAAAGCACGCAGTCTTCTAAGACCCTGCGGAAAGTCAGCCCATGATACTGTTCTTGTTTGTCAAGCAGATTACAATAAGGATGCCAGCACAGTGCTGAAAGAAATCCAACCAAGAGTCCAGAAAAATGTAGAACATCAGAGAGTAGGAGTGAAGGATGTGATGAGAGAGAGAGAGAGAGACCCTCAGAAAGAGGATGGGCCGGGTGAAGAAGGTTTGAGAAGAAGGTGGGGCGCGGGGCAGAGGAAGAGGGAACACAGAGACTCTATAGCTCAGGTAGCTCATTTCAGCTGGTTTCCCTGAGGAAGGAATGCCTGGAATAGGAGGCGGGGCATGGTAGAAATGATAGGAATATCTGGACCTAATAAAAATCTGAGTGATGCTGAAGTTCTTAAAGCAATGCAGACCCCAAAAGTCTAGGTGACTTTCCAGAATATGACCCATAATCTTCCAGATGAGCTGAAGAAAAAGAATGATTCAGTGTTTACTGTGATGTATAATGCTGGTATTCCCACCAGACCTCCTCAAGTCCCTTTTATTTTACTTTTGGGGCCCCAGGACTTTGAGGCACTTTTGGTCCCAATAGACAGCCTCTGAAGCTCTTTTTTTTCCCCCCAAAGGATTGGCCTGGTAGAGTCTGGCAATTTCCTCTCCCCTAAGCCAGTGACTGATGGATTTGGGAGTTGGAAAGTTCCATGGCTGTTGCCTTGGGTCAGGACAGGGCTGAGGTGCAAATTACACTCTCATGATCCAGTGATCCTCATCGTGGGATAAACCTGAAGTGATTATCTGTAAAACTTTGCTTGAAGACATGTCCTTATTTGGCTTCCTCCTTTTTATTTTCCTGAACTTCTGACTTAATTTGCCTTTGGGATTACTTCGTTCATAAGTCACCTGTACAACACTCCCTGTCTGAGAGTCTGAGGTGGGGGCAGTGGACCCAGGACACTTAGGAATCTTATCTGCAAATGGTCACTTGAATTTGGAAGTCAAGACTCATGTCTTTTAAACAAATAAAGCCTTTGCTGAAAGAAAAACAACACAGATCACTTAACGAGGGACACAGTCATGCAAGCAGCCAGCATGTATCTGGCCTTCTAATAAAGTAAGTCGGGGGACTTCGAAGACAGTCCTTACTGCCTGTCCCGACACAGCAAAAACGTTTTACAACTGATTTGCCATTAGGCTTTTCAGGTATGTTTTCCTACTGGGAATTACAAAATCCATCCACTCATGACATGGGAAAAATATTTAAAACACCAATGAAAGTAGATGGCAATTCATACATTGTTTTCTTTACTAATAATTCAGTTGGTCTCTTTGTACGGGTTGCTGTATGAGTTTCCTAGGACTGCCATAACAAAGTACCACAGACTGGGGGCTAAACAACAGAAACGTATTTTCCTACAGTCTGGAGCCTGGAAATCCAAGATCAAGGTAGAGGTAGCTTTGGTTTCTTCTGGGACTTTGCTCCTTGGCTTACAAATGGCTGCCTTCTTTCTCTGTGTATATGTCCCTGGTGTCCCTTTGTGTGTCCAAATTTCCTTTTCGTATTGGGACATCAGTCAGATTGGATTAGGCTCACCCTAATTGTCTCATTTGAGCTTAATCACTCTTTAAAAGGCCCTATCTTCAAATACATTCACATTCTGAGTTACCTGGGGTTAGGACATCAACATAAATTTTGGAGGAACGCAGTTTATCCCATAACAGTTGCATATGGCGTGAGAATTTCAAGTGTGAAATAGTTCTTTAAATGAAAGATGGTTTAATCAGAGGGAAATACTGCTTACTATTTGCACAGATAGAGCTAGAGTTCGGTTGAAGGCGATGGAGTTTTCATTTGTTCCTAAACCATCTTGCGTCTTAGTCTTTATTTTGACAAGAGAAAAGTTGGGGCCACTTGTGGAGGATTTAAGTGGGGATTTGAATTACCTGGTGAGGATACAGCCATCTTTGTTATTATATCACATTAGTCCCCATGAAGAAATCAGAAATAGGCTGGCTGCGTATTGAAATCTTACAATGTGGTAAAGAGCAGCATTCTGGAATTGTACGGTAGGGGCGATTTACTATCAAGTAATCTTATTTTTGCTCTTGCCCAATATAAAACCAAAGGATGTTTTAAAAAGAAAGAAAAAGTTAGTGAAAGGCAGTTCTGAAAGGCTGTTGTAATCCTATACACGCAGGATGACCCAGAGCCGACATCTTCATGTGTGACATTGAGGGTCACAGGCTCACCCCGAGGATTAAGTGTCCCCAGCTGCAAAAGTGCTGGCTGAAGGCAAAGTAGACGTGGAGGGGGCTCTGGCGTAGGGAAGCCATTGATGTTACCCACAGCGGAGACCTGCCACAGAGGAGAGAACTAAAGCCATTACCGAGAGTTTCGTGCCTTATTGTATCATCTCAGTGTTTTAACTTCCTTTTCAATCTCTTTCCACCAAGTTTACACATGCATTAGTGTTGTCTGACTTTGTCACTGCTTTGTGGTTTGCAAAATACCAGAACAAGCTTGCTAGAGAATGCAAACCAAAGGAAAGGGTGTCAGTCGGGGGTCTTGGGGCTGGAGCTTGGATAGAGTGGAGAGATTTTAATGGCTTGCTCTGGGAAGTAGAGTGTTTTCGGCGGTACGAAGGCAGACTGTTTTTATGTGAGGCAGAAGACTTTTGCATCATATACGTTGTTTTGCTTTTGGATTTGAAATGCAGGTCTCGGAATTGGCGAGGTGGGAAGTGGTAGACAAGTGTCTCTTGTTTTGGCTACTTTTGACTGTATGAGGCTTTTGGTTCATTTGTTTTATTTTGTTTTTGTAAGAGCCTTATTTTTGTAAAGAATGTCTGCCCTGGGTATCTGGTGGGACATCAAGTATGTCTCAGAAAGCGGAATAGTCAGGTGCTCTTAGAAGTCATGGCGGGGGGAGAGTGGGTAGATAATGGAGGGTTAGCTAAGAAGACACTTGGCACCGGGCTTTTGAATCTTGGGAGGACAGTTGGGGATTTCAGAGCTTTGAGGTGACCGTAGAGGAGACCAGATGATACCTGTGTTCTTGGTATGTGTCTAGTACCAGTGATGGGGCCTAACCCAAGCTCATGCTGTGCTTGGAGCTCACCTGTCTTTTTTAGGCCCAGTCTCCCTTGGTTCAGCCCTCTTGCTGAGTCTGGTTATCTGGTCTTCGCATGCATTTTGGGAGTTGCCCCAAAGCCTTCCAAATAAATTCCTTTCTACTTGAGCTAGCAAAGTTCTTTTGCTGTGGCTTGTGGCCATACATTCCAGCAAATAACCTTTCTTTCTACACGCATCCTTCCACCGTTCCCTCCTCGATTTCCAAACTTGATTCTCTTGTCTGAGCCTGGAAATCTTTCCCTTCCTGCCTTTTCAGGAATTTTCTCACTTTGGATGTCCTCCCTCCCATAGGTTTCTGGCAGCAAAGATACACTAACCAACACCTCCCCACCAGTCCCTTCCTCTGACTTCTGCTGCAGGGCGCTCTTTTGTCTCACCCTTGGCCCCTTTGGCTTCATTTCTCTGTCTTGGTTACTTCCTCCTCCCTGTTTACACCCCTGCCAGGGCCTCTTCTTCCTCGTTCATAAGCTTTCTTATTCATTACACTCTGTAACACCGAAGACACCTGCTGCAAGTGTGAGGATTTTGGCTTAACTGCCGCTGTGCCCCAAGGATCGGTCCAGGCCTTGCTGCTCTTGTCTCTCTTCAAACACTATGTAGAAGTACCCATGCAGTCTCCCCAGGATGCCTCTTCATCCCAGGACCCAATCTCTCTCCTGTGTGTTTCGACATATGCACCTTCCTTTCTACAAACATTGCTTGTTTCATTGTTACCCCCATCCCTCCAGACTGAAACCTTAGAAAATCCTCTGATCCTTTGCTGTCTAATACCCACCAAGTTCCATCCTCAACCTGTCGTAATTCTGCTCCTTCCTTTCCATCCCTCTAGTACTTCCTGCATTCAGATGATCTTCACCTGATATCAGGGTCATTTCAGAGATAGTTTTCTTTCTTCTAATGACCTTTGCTCTCATCTTTCTCACACACATCCAGTAAAGATTAGTGATCAAAAATATAATGAGCATAATATGAATATTTAAAATTTGGTCCTCCTTCGGCTTGAGGTAAACGTCCTTTTTCAAGTTATCATCATGTTGTTTTCAGCATGAATTACTTTAGTGAGATGCTGATCACTGAGCATCCAATGTGAATTGATTGTCTGATACGACTGACAAGGTGTAGTGGAGGGATTTTTTGGAAGATAAGGAGGTCAACATTTTGTACTATAGAGGACTTTGTCTTAGAGTCAATGGCTAAGATATTCTCTTTATAATTATAAAGCAATTAGATTTTAGAACTGGGTAGAACCTTTAAAAATTATTTAGATCAACTCCTTCAACCGAAACGTAGAGAGGTGAAGTCATTGGTCGGAGACAGAGCTCAAGTCTAATTCCCCACAACTCAAATCCCAAATCTCACATTTCCTTTTCTTTTTTTTTTTTCAAATTGTGGTAAAAAACACATGACATGAAATCTACCCTTTTAATTCTTTTTAAGTTTGGTAGTTTTGTATTATTATCTAAATTCACAAAGTTGAGCAGGAGATTGCTAGAAATTTTAATCTTGCAAATCTGAAACTCTATACCCAGGCAATAACCACCCATTCCTTTCACTCCTCAGCCCGTGGCAGCCACGGGTCCACTTTCTGTTTGTAGGAGTTGGACTGCTTTATTTTTTATTTTATTTTTCACCAACTTTAGAGATCTCATATAAGAGGTATCAGACAATATCTGGTGTGTGTGTGTGTGTGTGTGTGTGTGTGTGTGTAAGACTGGCTTATTTTACATAGGATACTATCCTTAAGGTTCATCCATATTGTAGCGTGTGACCGAATTTCCTTCTCTTTTCAGAATAATGTTACGTTTTCTTTACTCATTCATACCATATTCTCTGAGCCCATCCATCCATCCGTTGGTGGACATTTGGATGGCTTTCTCTCGTGGGCTACTAAGAATAGTGCTCTATGAAACTAGAAGTGCAGGTACCCCTTTCAGATCCTGATTTCAGTTTTGGGCGATACATATTCAGAAGTGGGATTACCGGATCATATGGTATCTCTCTTTTTAATTTTTGGAGGAGCCTCCACTCTGTTTTCCACAGCAGCTATGGTGTTTCACATTCCCACCCAACAGCGCTCCAATTTCTTCACATCCCTCCACAGCGCTGCCCGATACAGCGAAGTCTTTTGCGACAAGAAGGGTCAGCTGAGGCGGCAACCTTCGTAGTTGTCTTCTTTGAAGAAATTGCCACAGCTTTCTATCAACCACCACCGTGATCAGTCAGCAAATACTGAAGCAAGACCCTTCCATCAGCTAAAAGATTACAACGTGCTAAAAGCTCAGACGACGGTTAGCATTTATTAGCAAGAAAATATTTTTTAATTCAACATGGTTTAATTTTTATTTTTTTAGAGATAATGCTATTGTGCACTTACTAGATGACAGTGTAGTGTAATAAACATAACTTTTGTGTGCACTGGGAAACCAGAAAAAAAATGACTTCCAGAAAAATATTAATTATTGAATTATTTGCTTTATGGTGGCATTTGCATTATTGTGGTGGCCTGGAACTAAATCTGCACGATCTCTGAGATCTGCCTGTACTAAATAAACGGATATGAATTAATGCAGTAACACACACACACACACTTTAGATTGTATAGACCCAAGTGTGCTGGTCCTTCTCCAAGTTATTGCTGTGCACTCCCCTGGCCTGCGCTCCCATGCCCTCTGGTGGCTGTCATGTGTACCTGCAAAAAATCTTTGTCTTCCTTGAGGACAGCCCCCCACTTGCACCCCCCTTCTCCCTCCAGGCAGTCCCAGGGCTGGGAAGAGCTTCCCCTGTTCTTAGCATCTGGGAGTCTCCCCCTGCTTTTTCCTCACTTTCTGGGCAACTCTCCTTTTGTGTGTATATGAGTTAGGTATATTATACAAATTGTGTGAGCATGGTTTCTTTCTTTCTTTCTTTAAAATTTATTTACAATTTTGCAGCTTTCTTTACTGTTCTATTATCCTCGGTTCCTGACATACCGACTCAGGGTGCCTTGGAATCGGCATGGTGGGCTGTGTGTGTGTGTGTTTGCTTGCCATCAAGGGAAAACCTTCATTTTCACTGCATAAAATTTAGAAACGTCTAAAGAGCAAACAATATCTTAAACAAAAGAAAAACGTTTAAAAAAGTTAACAAGAGGAGAAAAAAATTGTAAACCTTAAACTACGATAAGTTAATTTATGAATTTAAAGCTAGTCTAATCAAAATATTATGAAGTTGGAATAGTGAATTTTTTTTCCAATTTTTTTAAATCAAAATTTATTCAGATATATATTAAATTACTTGTACAGACTTCTAATACATGCTCGTGAGTTTCAAAATGGCCTACAAAAATGCTCATGCCATAGAAAAATGTTATTTTAAATGTTTGTATCCATGCCAAATTTCAATAGTTGTTAAAATAATTGTGGATCTTTAATTTAAATCAAAATACAATACTTAATATTATCTAATTCTAGAGGGTCTGATGATGTGAAAACAATATATTTGTAAGAATTACAGGAAATGACACTTTACTGGAGAAATACTATCTGAAAAGTATAATGCTAAATCTACTTAAATAAAAGCAATTGTAATATCAATTAAATAGCAGTATCTAAACCAAAAAGAGATAAGTGAAAACTACTTCAAAGACAGAAAACACATGCAGATGTTATGCCGTGGTTGTGGGCGTTCAGGACTGGGTTGCAGTGAGCTCAGTCAAACCTGCGGGTATCCCTGGATGCGTGAGCCCTCGCGGCATGGCTCTTCTCCTTCCTGGGGGTGCTGAGGATCCAGGGGGTCCCCTGACACTTCTGGGCCTCCGTGGGCTGCCTGTGGGGGAGCAGGAGCAAAGCGGCCACTTGGGAAAGGCGGGAAGTTGAACTCCGCTTTGGCAAACATTTGCCTGATGTGATCATTTTCTTTCCTAAGCTCCTTGACTTTTCGCTCGGTGAGCACAGCTGCCATCCAGCTCTCCTGGACTTTATTCGCATAGAAGAGGATGTCCTTTAGACAGTGCGAGGTGTTCTCCTCCAGTTCTCTGCGGGTGTCTTCGGCCATCTTCTTGTAGAAGTTGCGAACCTGAGTTGCGGACTCGATGTTTCCACACGTGTAGGAAAGACTCTTCTCAATGTCTGAGCACTGCGCTTCCTTCTCCAATGATTTTCTCTCAAGTTCCCTGGTGTATTCTTGATATAATTGAGGCAGAAGTTGAAGCTTCCGTTTCAACTGCTGAATCTCACTTTGAAGCTGTGAATTTTCCGTCTGCAAAGAGGCTTCCTTGGCTCGAAGATCTGTTATTTGTCCCATAAGCTCATCATTGATTCGCTTTTCTTCCCCCAGTTGTCTGGCTAGTTCCTCATTTTTCTCTTCAGCACTTTGAAGGGACACATTGGAATCAGCATCGTCAGTGACACCCTTCAGATCACCCTCTGACCGATGGATGGGCTGATTGTCCTTTTCTGCTTCCCTCTTTTGCTTGACTTCCCAGTTGACGTGACCCAAGAGATCTCCAAGGAGACCAGGCCAGGGGATGGCCTTCAGAAGGTTTTCACCCAGTGGTATTAACTGGCTGACTTTCTCTTTCAGAGCCCGCTGCATTCCTGCGTTCGACTGCTCTAGCCTTTCTTTCTCCTGCTCCGTTTCCTGGAGTCTCTGCTTCCATCTCGCGATTTCTTGGGCGAGCAGTTCTGGACTCTCTAGAACGTCAGTGTTTCCATTCAAATCGTCCATTATTTTCTTCCAAAGTTGTTTTCCATTCTTCTCTGACATTCTTAAGATGGGTCTATCACCAGTCACTTGGGAAAGTTTAGGAGGCTGGGTCTTCTGCGCCATTTTCAGAAAGTCAATGGTGTTCTGAAGTGCCAGCCTACAGCGGTTAGTACTTACTGCTGAGAAGCATAAGGTTTGTAATGTGGGAAGACTGGCCTCCACCCCGGGCAGCCCTAGGGCATCATCAGCTTGTGTCATTGGTCCCATATTCCCACTACCTTTTCCACAGACTTTAGCGTGGGCCAAACACCTTTTGCCTAGCACCTTCACACTTCTCCAAATGTGTCGTTTCTTCGCTGTCAAAACCAGTATTACATTATATGCCAGCATGTCCCAGGGAAACTCATGGAGAACTGAAACATGTCTCCAGCTTTCAGAAATCACCAGCAGGGCACCCCACAGGGGCTCTAGGACCAACTGGAAAGTGGATCTGATGGCAGGCAGCAGGCCCTCCATGGCTGTGTAGGGCTCCACAGCTCTGCCTCCAAGGGCCAGTGTTCTATGGGTCTCAACTGAGGCTCAGAACCCTGGGGCGGGGGGGGCTCTGTCTCTAAGGTAAACATGTGCCTGGCAACAGAGCAGATCAGTTGGGGTGGGGAAGGGGGAGGCCAGCCAGGTTCTAGAAGACAGTTTCCCCCTAACTTTGCCCTCAAATAGAAAGTGATCTCACTTCACTGAGTTCCCCCCCCAACCTTTATTGAGATACAATTCACATATCATACAATTCATCCATATTAAGTGTACAAGTCCACGAATTTTTAGCATATATAAAGAATTATATAACCATCACAATAAGCTTATTTTAGAACAGTTCCATTACTGTAAAAAAAAGACCTTGCCAAACCTGTCATTTCTATCCTCTTTGCCCCCTTAGGCTGTCAGAAGGAAATCTAAAAATTTCTGGGCTTGACAAGTACCCTTAGGGCAAACCTTTCTTCCAAGTTGATGTACCTATCCACGTAAGCAGTTTCTCTGTCATATTGGCTTAGCAAATCCTCCCTGTCTTGGTCAGCTCTCTCATGTTTTAAAGACTTAAAAAAAGATTACTTTTTCAGGTTCTTTCACGTGTTTGCAAGTGGAGCGTGTCTCTGAGTGCTCAGGTGCACAGAAAGTCTCCCCTGGGTGCCTTATTTGCCCCACAGCTTGGATTTGAGATTTAGGATTCGTCTCCCAGATGAATAAGCATCACTGAGCAGGGCTGGGTCCTGGAACAGGCCTGGCAGTTTGCCATGAGCTTGTGGTACTCAGTTCTGCTACTTTTGTATATGAAGCCACGTTCACTGGAAATGCCTTCCAGTTTGCTGACGGTATCAGATTTTTATGGCCCACGGAAGTGACGGAAATTTCTCCTCTGACTGGTATAATTGCTGAAGACGCTGGCTGGCCATTCCCCAGAGAAAGAGGTCTGATGATTGAGGTGTCCTGTTTTAGAAATGGAATGTTGGGTTTGCATCTTCTGATAGGCTGACTCTTCCAAACTTGGGAATATTTACTCTATTTCCCAAAATAAACTTCATCCATACCGGTTCCCCAAAAAACTAAAATAGAGAAGCATAGGTTCAAAGATCTTTCTGTTCAAAAGACCTCTTAAGACGTACACACAAGACACTATAGAATTGAACTCATAGAGGTCCTCTTCTTATCTTATTGCCCTGGATAAGACAGTCATAGCATCTAGACTTAGTGTCTTCATTGGTTAGTTTTATGTATACGGTTCTTCTTGAAGGTGAGCAAGTGGGGTTTGTCTGTCTTTCTCACTGCTGGTCCCCCACAGAGCCTAGCACAGAGCCTGTACAACTGTACTAAGGTTCACGATTCAAAAAGGAAGCATGTGAATAATGAATCCAAGAATTCAGACCACAGATTTGGAACAAAGCGTATGAGTTTCAGAGAAGTAGACATTTTAGAAGAAAACTGTCCTTTTAACCCTAGATGCATTGTGAAACCATGTTTCTGTCCAAGGTCTTAGAGAAAAAGAAAGCCCTGAGTGTATTCCACTGCAAATGAGCAGGAAACAGCGTGAGTACTTAATGTGCTCAAAGTGACCACCTCTGTTTGAGAGCTAGCCAGGGATTCTTGAGAGCAGCCGATTTTCCTCATGAAAACTATGGGATTGGGGCACCTGGGTGGCTCAGATGGTTAAGCGTCTGTCTTGGGCTCGGGTCGTGATCCCAGAGTACTGGGATCGAGCCCCGCATCGGGCTCCCTGCTCGGCGGAGAGCCTGCTTCTCCCTCTCCCTCTGCCTGCTTCTTCCCCTGCTTGTACACTCTCTCTCTCTGTCAAAAATAAATAAAATCTTTAAAAAAAAAAAAAAAGAAAGAAAACTATGGGATTATGGGCAAAATAACAAAATGGGGGTCATCAGAATCCTGAGAACGACCGGATGGTAGGACAGATCTGCGTTCACATCTCTGCTCTGTCCCTGTGGACTCATCCTATTTTTTCCAGCCTTTCTTTCTGCCTCTGTGGGATGGATGTCTTAGATTTATTGTAAGATGATGGGGCACTTCAGCACCATGCCTGGCATATGGGACAAGTTCCATGTATGTTGGGTTTTGTTCATTTCTGTTCCAGGATTTGAAAAAATGGCCATGAGAATACTTCTCTGGTTTTTTTAAGGATTGAAAAAAAAAAAAAAAACCACATAAAATAGGTAAGCTATTTTACCATAAGTTGATGTTGATCGTAAGACAAAACTAGATTGGAAAAAAAAAATCTTCAACTAAAAAGGGCTTGTTGTTTGTCTGCAAGCACAGCCATATGCAAGAAATAGGGGCCAGAATCAAATTAGAAGAAAAAGGTGGGAGAGATTCATTCACACACAGTCTCTATAACTTATTTAAAGTAAACCTCTAAGACAGTGCTTCTCAAACTTGACTTTGTATCATGGGAGGCCTTGTTAAAACACAGATTCTTGTCAACTCCCTCCATCCCCCTAGCCCTGCCATTTCTGACTCTACAGTATAGGGTGGGTCCTAGGAATTTTCATTTCAAATAAGATGATAGTAATATTCTAATGCTGGTCCTGGGACCACACTTTGAGAACCATTGCCATGGAGGTGATTCTCAACCTTGGTTGTACCTTGAGATCACCTGGGGAGCTTTACAAAATACCGATGCCTGGGCTCAACCCAAACATCAGTTGAGAAGTTCTGATTTCACTGGTTCTGGGTGGAGTCTGGATGTCAGGAGTTTTAAAAGCTTTTAATGTGCAAAAGTTAAAAATAATTTCCCTGTCCGTTCTGGTATATTTTAGAAAAGAATCATTCAATTATTCATTCATTCAATAAATATCAGTCGAGTATCTACTATAACCTTGGCTCTGTGCGAGGTGCTAGGGATATGGATATAAATCGGACGGACAGAGGAAGACTGCCACATTGATAACTCATGAGGTGACTGGCATACCAATGAACATATTTACAGAGAGCTGTTAAGAGCTGTAAGTGGGGGCACCTGGGTGGCTCAGTTGGTTAAGCAACTGCCTGCGGCTCCCATCATGATCCCGGGGCCTTGGGATCAAGCCCCATGTTGGGGCTTCTCCCTCTGCCTGTGTTCTTTCTCTCTCTGTCAAATAAATAAATAAAAACTTAAAAAAAAAAAAAAGCTATAGGTGGAGGGCAATGAGGTTTAAGTGAGCAAAGACTTCATTAAGGAACTCTGAACTTAGTTTTGAAGAATGAGCCTTTTTTATGGGCAGTGACTGAGGGGAAGAAGATTTTGGCGAGAGGTCTGGGACTGGGAGTGGACACAGGATGTGTTCACAGGTTCTCAGGGAGCTGGAGCCTGGTTAGGTGGTATGCAAGGAGGTGGGAGAAGTTGTCTAGAATCAGGGGAAGTGTTTCAAGATTCTGGGAGGAGAGTGATACAACTGGGTTTGATCACTAGCTACATCGAGAGATAGAAGACCTACCTGAGAAATGTTCTTTAGATGGAATAATCTCTATCATTTTTTAAAGATTTTATTTATTTATTTATTTATTTATTTATTTATTTATTTATTTTAGATTGAGAGAGAGAGCACGTGGGGTGGAGGAGGGAGAGGGACAAGCTCAGATGCAGGGCTCGATCCCAGACTGAGATAATGATCTGAGCCGAAACCAAGAGTCGGATGCTTAACCCACCGAGCCACCCAGGCGCCCCTGGAATAATCTCTATCTTGAGGTTATATCTAGGATATGCTCCACACATATACAATCAAGACACCCAAACATCACAGAATAACAGGAAACTAAGACACCAGCTTCCTTCTCGTTAGCTAACTCCCACATTTCTGATGATTTTGCGGGGGGGAAGGAAAGATGCATTCGTTTTCATTGCAAGCCTACCTCTTTTGGACTTTGGAAATATGGGTAGAAAAAGAGTTAATGCGGAGAAAGAAGAGACCAGACAGGAGAAAAAGGGAACGGAAAAGACTCCGAGGTTTGGAAGAGCACAGAAGGGTGAATAAAAATGGAAGCTGTGGAAGCATGTTTCTCACCTGCCCCCTTCTGCTCCTCCCCTGAAACGCCGCCCCAGGAGGCCAAAGGCCATATCCGGTGTCCTGCACTGCCACCTGCAGGTAAAGTCCTGAATCACCGCCGGAATTTTATGCTGAGCTTTGGAGAAAGCAAGATGTCACCAGAATACGCCTGGGCTGCCATCAGGCTGCCCTCAAGCTGGGCCAGCAAGTAACTATTCTGTTCCTTCCATTTCAGACTGGCTGACTTTTAAAGGATCATTCTTCATGAATATTAAAAGGTACTTTTTTCTTCTCTGTTTTTACATCTCTGAAGTCCAAGCATGTCTTGGATTTAATCGTCAGTTTAATCCACAGACTGTTTTCCCCACTGTGATACACAAAGGAGCATCTTACAATTGATATCATCTTATACTTGGAGAAATATGGCAATATTTATTTTGCGTACATCAGAGGTGCGGCCTGATGGACAAAGCATGACTTTTGGAACGTGAAAGATCTACTGTCACCTTGAATCTCTAATACCCCTTCTTTCTTATATTCTGGATCTCCATTATTTACTAGTTACTTGATTTTTGGCAAGTTAATTATCTGAGTCTCAATTTCTTCATGCTGTGTATCTTCATCCTATGTATCTTCTATGGTTTTGTCAGAGTTAAGTGATACTCTATATAAAGTCCTTGAATGGCTCCCACCTAGCCTATTAAAGCACTCATTAATTAAGTCTTAAGCAGAAGCCACTATCTTTGCCCACTGTAATTCAAAACCTCCCATCACCAAACTGTGTTTTCCTTTGTGCCCTTAAAACTAGTCAGCTCGTCTTCTGCTTTATTTTGATGAACCTGGAAGTGCAGAGCCCAGCCTTCTAAGTAAAGCTTTTCCAGTGCTTAAGGCAGTCGAACCTAAATGAAACCGAAAAATGACAAGGAAAACAGGGAATGCTATCTATCGCTGCCCGCTGGATTCCGTTTGTAGCTCTCCCTAGCAATCACAGGATAAAAGAAAGCCCCGTGTTGAAGGGCAGGGCGTAAGCAGCTGGGTCTTGAAGCCTCAGTTAGCTCTGCAGGGAGGCAGCTCTGAAGAGCACCCCAATGGGCATAGAGCTTATAAAGATGTCTTGGAGCAGGCTTTCATGTTTGCCAAGTGGCTGCCCCCTCAGCCCCCTAATATCCCTTCTCTCTTAAATGATATGAAATTGTACAGTCCAAGTTCTTAGCACAAGTCCCAAGGAGAGGGAAGCAGCAAGAAAAGGGGAAGAAATCAAAGCTTTTCATGGTGCCCGCCCTGTGCTCTCTCTTCTTGGTAAAACCATTGCATTTCTGGGGGTTGCGTTGGGAGGAGGAGCTGAAGGGGGAGAAATGGAGATTTTTTTTAAAGGTTGATTTGTTTGTTTTAGAGAGACAGAGAGACAGAGTGCAAGAGAGAACAAGCAGGGAGAGAGGCAGAGGGAGAGAACCTCAAGTAGACTCCCTGCTGAGCTCAGAGCCTGACATGGGGCTTGATTCCAGGGTCATGAGCTGAAACCAAGAGCCAAACACTTAACTGACTGAACCACCCAGGAACCCCTAGATGGGAATCTTGAAATACTCCTCCTGCCTGGGTCCCCCTCCCGCTGTCCCTCTGTCCCTATTCCTAGCCATTGTTCACTTTTATCTTCACAGCTCTCCTACATAGCTTGTAAGCTCAGTTGATACCTTGGCTCCCTGATGGATTAAGAATCTTGCAGGTATGTGATAAAGTTTGAATCCAGGTTGATGTGACATCCACTTGTGGGTTTTGTTTTGTTTTTTCCTGGAGAGCGCCCCGCCTCACCACATTCCCTACCCCAAGTAGAAACCACACCTGCATCCATACTCACCTTCCCAGTAGGCATTTTTGCAGAGAGAGTGTTTATATTACTCATATATTAAGTCTGTTAACATCTGCTCATTTGTTTATGCCCCAGAACAGCTTATAGAGAGAAAACCATTGGGCCCATTTAAAAATGAGAAACTAGACCCCAAAGAAGGGAAGTCACTGGTCCCAGGTTAGAGACAGACTCTACACAGGGAAGCTCACATCCGAGCCCAGATTTGACAATGACAAGCCGCATGTGTTGCCAATAAGGCACAAAATCCTAATTTTTATACTTAAAAAAGATGAAAACGTATATTTTCTAGGAATAGCCTATTTAGGTGACCAAAATGGCCCATGTTTCGAGTCTTCCTTAAGTTCCATAATAAACAAGGATGGTTTGGTGAGTGGGGACAGATGGTGACAATTATGTATTGAACGTTAGAATCTCTTTTCACCTACTTTCATGTATTTTTGTTAGCAATTTAATTACATCTCTCCAAAAGTTTCCTTCACCTGTATAAAAAGTTATAAAAACTTTAATTAAGCACTCGGTGAGCTTTCGAGGGGACATCTGATAGCTCTCTGTGGTCTTGTGTAACTCTATTGTCCCACCTGCTATGATAATGAAATCGTAGGAACAGCAGGAAATGTATGCAATATACTACCCTGGCCAGGCTGCCATGTCATCAGAAGAGGGAAGGGAGGCAGGTCAGGGCAGTGTGGCTGGAGGTGTTTATGACGGGGGCAAGTCATATGCTCACACTGCCGAAAATGCGGACATGTGCAGAGTGAGATTGCATAGATGACCTCCTACTACCACGTGCTTCAGGGGAGAGACCCACAGTGCCATGGAGGGGCTGGAAGGAGACTTAGCGGTCAGAGACCTGACATGGAACTCCAGGGCTGCCTCTCACCGGGATCAGGACGTTGGATATGCCGCCTTCTGTGCCTCTTTCCGCTCGTGGGTGAAACCAGGCTCATGGTTCCAACCTGCAGGTCGGTCCTGAGGGTGAAGTGAGTTAATACTGGAGCAAGCTAGAGCAGATATTCTTCAGCACAATCCCAAGTGTCATCCCTACTACGGAGAAGAAGAAATAGAGGCCCAGAGAGAAGGAGAGGTCCCTGCAGGAGGCCACACAACCTCTGAGGATTGGAGCCAAAATTAGAACCTGGATGTGGATGACCTAATGTTCATATGCTTTCCCCTGTTCCATTCCTGTTTGACATACCCCAGCAATCATTTGATGTTCTTTCCTCTCCTGGAACATTCTTTTTTTTTTTCTAAGGTTGCATTCATTCATTCATTCAGTCGTTTAAAGAGCATGCATGCCAGCGAGCAGGAGGGGGAGAGGCAGAGGGAGAGAGAGAATCCCAAGCAAACTCCACACTGAGCATGGAGCCCGAGGCTGGGCTCGATCTCACGACCCTGAGATCCTGATATGAGCTGAAATCAAGAGTCGGATGCTTAAACGACTGAGCCATCCAGGTCCCTCTTTCCTGGAACATTCTGACTCACAATGAGGTTTTCTGAGCAGACTTCTCCCTTGGGATGTGGCAAGTGGCCTTTAATGGTCACATCCCCAGGTATAATGTCCATTGCAAGTGAGTATGTTGGCTTTTGAGTTTACATTTTCAGCCTCTCTTGAGAACGGCCAAGTGTGAAAGACATCTCCAGCCTCTGCGTCTCCAGTAAGGCTTATAGTCTCCTATGCTTGAACCAAAACACGGAAGGCTCTTCTGAGGGGACCCACACCCTGTACGTTTCAGATGTCAGAAATGACAACAGCACTTCGTGCATCCACAGTTATCCCACCGGCATTTAACAAACAGAAATGAGTTAGAGGCAAGGGCAGGAGATGACTGTTTCTTTTTGTTTGAGAAATATCCTTTTGTTTGCATTACAATAGATGAATCTTCAGGACATGTGGGTGCTCAGCCGGTTAAGCGTCTGCCTTCAGCTCAGGACATGATCCCAGGGTCCTGGGATCGAGCCCCGCATCGGGCTCCTTGCTCAGCGGGGAGCCTCCTTCTCCCTCTCCCTCTGCCTGCCGCTCCCCCTGCTTGTGCTCTATCTCCCTCTTTCTCTCTCTGTCAAATAAATAAATAAAATCCTTTAAAAATAGAATAGATGAATCTTCTTAAATCTGAGCTAAAATTAAGGCAAGCTATGCAAATTCTTTGTTGAAGAAGGCAGGGTAATATACATAAATAATGTAAATATATTTAGGTAATGATTTCTGTTGTCCAGCATCATGTCATTTCTTGATCCAATGATGGGTACACATGTATTTTATATATGTTTGTATAGTATCATAATGTTTTATATACAGTTAACCCTTAAACAACACAGGTTTGAATTGTGAGGGTCCATTTCCATGTGGATCTTTTTCGATAAGTATAGGACTGTAAATATACTACAGATATATTTTCCCTTCCTTATAAGTTTGAAATAACATTCTCTTTAGCTAATTTCATTGTAAGAATACAGTATATAATATCTGCAATATTATATACTGCATATATACAATATGCTTGAATCGACTGTTTATACTATTGGTAAGTCTTCTGATCAACAGTAGGGTATTTGCAGTTAAGTTTCTGGGGAGTCAAACGTTATTCACGGATTTTCTTTAAAATGTATTTATTTATTTGAAAGAGAGAGAGAGACATAGTGTGGGGTGGGGGAGGGGCAGAGGGAGATGGAAAAATCCCAAGCAGACTCTGCGCTGACCGTGGATCCCATCGTGGGGCTCAATCCCAGGACCATGAGCTCATGATCTGAGCCAAACCAAGAGTCCATTGCTCGACCAACTCTACCCTTCCCCCCAAGGCGCCCCTGTACGGGGATTTTTGTGCAGGTGTCAGCACCCCTAAATCCTGTGTTACTCAAGGGCCAACTGTATATGTACACACGTACGTATAGAAGTCTGTGGACACACATACACACACGCGCCCAGGGCAAAAGGCCACAGTTAGGCACAGCTGAGGCTTTTTACCGGACTTACAGCAGAAAATCAGACCCAAACCAAATTGCTCTGAGCCTTCTTTTTTCACGGACTCTGTAAGATCCTGGAAAGGAGCCTCAGAGATTTCTGTAGTAAAGATGAGCAGAGTGGCAGATCTTTGGAATAAGATGTGCTGAGATCTGGGGCCGCTTGCGCAGCATGGGTGGGGGACCGGAGGGGCTGTGCTCCTGGATATGGAGATGCCTGATGCTCCCAGATACGGAGATGTCCGGTGCTCCCAGATACGGAGAGGCCCGGTGCTCCCTGATATGGAGATGCCCGATGCTCCCAGATACGGAGATGCCCGGTGCTCCCAGATATGGAGATGCCCAGTGCTCCCTGATACGGAGATGCCCGATGCTCCCAGATACGGAGATGCCCGGTGCTCCCTGATATGGAGATGCCCGATGATCCCGGATACGGAGATGCCTGATGCTCCAAGATACGGAGATGCCCGGTGCTCCCAGATGTGGAGATGCCCGGTGCTTCCTGATATGGAGATGCCTGGTGCTACCAGATATGGAGATGCCTGGTGCTCCCAGATATGGAGATGCTCAATGCTCCCAGATACAGAGATGCCCGGTGGTCCCCGATATGGAGATGCCTGGCACTCCCACATATGGAGATGCTCGATGCTCCCAGATACGGAGATGCTTAGTGCTCCCAGATACGGAGATGCCCGGTGCTCCCCGATATGGAGATGCCCAGTACTCCCCGATATGGAGATGCCCGGTGCTCCCAGATATGGAGATGATCAATGCTTCCAGATACGGAGATGCCCGGTGCTCCCTGATATGGAGATACCCAGTACTCCCCGATATGGAGATGCCTGGTGCTCCCAGATACGGAGATGTCCGGTGCTCCCAGATATGGAGATGCCTGGTGCTCCCAGATATGGAGATGTTCGATGCTCCCAGATATGGAGATGCCCGGCCGTGCTGAGTGGGGCAGTAGCTCTGTGCTTCCAAGGCTGGGACTTCCAGGAGCAGAGGCATAGCTCACTCCGGGAGCCCTAGCGGGAGGTGGACACCGCTCCGCTTCTACTCTCCTAGCCCCAGGGGGAGACTGCGTCATCCCCTCTTTGACAAATGGGGACTCCAAAAGTGGTACCTGAGTCACAGAACGTTGGCATAGAAACATAACAAAGCACTCGAGGAGCACTATGGCCAGAGGGAGGAAGACTAGGGAAAACGTCAAGAACGCAAGTAGACAATGAATTTCAGATAAAGACTTAAATTAAAGATAGATTCAGGACTTAAATGATCTACTCAGCAAATTTACTGGAAAGCTACCAGAACTTCATCTCTAGCCCCTGACTTGAACTAAAGCCTCTCACTGGCATGGGTCGCTTCTGATGCCCCAGGAAGTGCCGAGCCCCGTGTCCGTGGGCTCAAAGTTCTCAAAAATTTGCAAAACAAAGTTAATTTATTTAATTTATTTATTTTTAAGATTTCACTTACTTATCTGACAGAGACAGAGAAAGAGTAGCAGGAAGAAGGAGAGGGAGAAGCAGACTCCCCACTGAGCAGAGAGCCGGAGGTGGGGCTCGATCCCAGGACCCTGGGATCATGACTTGAGCGAAGGCAGATGACCAAAGGACTGAGCCACCCAGGTGCCCCAAAACAAAATTATTTTAAGCACCAACAGCTAAGACCGCTGTCTCTTCTCCCCTAGAACAATAGGCTTTCCTTGTGGGCCCAGGACTGAGAGATCCCGGGACATGGGACTTTCAGTGCTAAAATCGGCCAAGTCCCGGGCAAACTGGGATGAGTCAGTTATCCCACTTTCCATTCTTCCCTTCCTACATCTCTGTCATCAGATGGCACTGGAAAAAATACAGAGTCTATGAGATCTGGCAGAGGGGAGATTGAATAAGGGATGCATTTAGTTTTGGCCTGGTGGGGTAGATGCCTGTGGTTGGCGATCATTCTGCGTTAAGTTATGGATAAGTGTTGCAGTGTAGGATCAGCGTCCAGGGTGCTAGCACTGACCCACTCAGCATTCTCTGACCCATCACAGCGCCCCACTCAGCATTCTCTCACCAAGACACAGAACCTCAGCTCACGCCACATTATGACCATGTCCTACTGCGCCCGGCACCTGGAGAACAGGTGTAGTGGGGGAGAACAAGGTTTGGAGACACAGGGCCAGAAATCAATGTGTGGAAAGCCTTCCAATGATCGAATATATACAATTGATGATAGAAGATGGAATTCTCGGTGGTATTTAGTCAAAATGGAAGTTCTCCCCTCTCAAGAATCAACTCGAGAATGCAGTGTTATACCAATACAAAGGCATCGTGGATTTTTTCTTTTTGGGAATTGAGTGAAGTGTTGTTTTTCAGATTTCCTATTTGAAATGTTTTAAAATGAATGTGTTGGTGTCTGAATTCGTATGTGTGATACATCCCAATTATCAAGAACAAAACAATTTTTGATCAACTCTACTAAAGGAAAGGATAACTTTTCTTGTTATTTTCTCTATGGAAAATATACAATTGCAATTATGTAGTGAGGTGATCAAAGAATATGAAGCCAAAAAATGTAGGAAAATAAAAACACTACTACAGACATGTATTAAGCGGTCATTTCATAAAAAATATTATGCCATCTTTCTGGATTAGGGGGATAGTTGAGATATTTGTCAACATATTAAATTTTTTTTTCTGTTGTGATTTCTTTTCACACTTTGGACAAATACTCACTTTTGTACCAAATTTTGTGTTTATGTTTGCATTTTTCATAAAAGGTCTTTTAATAAATAAAATTACATGAATTTATTCCTCAGCCCTGGATCTTTCTCTGAAAGAAATGTATAAAAATCCTACAAGAACAGATAGGAGTCTATATGCATTTAAAGTGGTGGGGTCCTTAGGCAATGTGGAATCCTATAAAGCATTAAAAAAAAGATAAGCAAATTTCACTCTATAAATAGCATGGTAAAAGATGACTTCAGTAAAGTCAATAGAAAATTATAAATTTTGAAAAATATGTTTGCAACCAGGATAGCACAGAGTGTTAATATCTAAACTGTATAAGGAGATCTTAAAACCAATAAGAAGAGAATGCACAAACCATTTGAGAAAAAATAACATAAGATGTGAAGAGGCAGCATTTCTTTTAAGCACATGTATTAGGCCAGAAAGCACATTGTAGCAGTTAATTTAGCTTTAATATTACACAGACCCAGAAGTCTGATAACAATTAAGTCAGAGAATGGGAGCATAATAAGCAGAAGAACCCATTCACATGGGAACATGAAACACATCTAAATAACTCATGGGCCAAAGAATCCATCATGGAAATTAAGCAATTCTTGAGAATTGGACAATAGTAAGAATACCTCATATCAAAATTTGTGGGCGGGGCGGGGGGGCTCCTGGGTGGTTCAGTTGGTTAACCCTCTGACTCTTGGTTTTGGCTCGGGTCATGATCTCAGGATCCTGGGAAAAGTTGTGGGAATGTCCCTAAAGCTAGAGCCTTAAAACTTTATGTTGGGAAAGAAGGTTAAATGAGCTAAGTGTCCACCTCCAAGAAAATTCTTAATAAGGATACCGTACCCGAAGGGGTCAGAAGGAAGAAAAAATACATAAGCACAAGTTAATAAAATAGAACACAAAGAAAATCACTCAAAAAAAAAAAGGAAAATGCTTCCTTTGCTTTAATTAATAAAATGGAAAGTTCTGATGTGGTTGAGCAAGAAAAGAAAGAAAAGGCTTTAATAAATATTAGGAACTAAAAGGGTCACGATTGGAGATACAGTGTAGATAATGGTAAGAGAAAATCATGAATGAATTTACACCAACTAATTAAAAACTGAGATATATGGATCATTTTCTAGAAATTATTTAATTCTGATTATATTTATCTAATTGTCTAATTGCACAAGTAACTTAACAAAAATTGTATTTCAAGAAGAACCAGAAACCAGAATTGATGTTTAACCATTACAATATTTTTTAAAATCAGTAAATGACAGTCTATTTCCTGAATTGACTCTGGGTCAGATGTTTTAGGAGCTAATTTTTGCAAAAATGAAGAAATACATTATCCGCATTTATACATAATATTTCAGAAAGTAGAAGAAATGAAGTGAGCCTCCTTAACTCCCTTTCTGAAGTTAATAATGACTTTGACACCAGACTGAAAAAGAACAGCACAAAATGTATTATGCAATCTCTCTCATGAAAGTAAACTCAAAAATCCTGAATAAATACTAGCAAACAGAAGTTACCACTTGATTATTTTTAAAACCATTATGATCAAGGTTGATTTATCATGAGACTTCCTGGATGATTTAAGACGAGAAAAAACTGTAAATGCAATTCATCACACAAACTAATTTAAAGGATAAGAACTTTCTAAAGTACCCAAATGGACATAAAACAAGAATTTATTAAAATCCAGTATCCATCTAAGATTTGCATAGACACATATGCACACACAAAGCATAGAAAGCTAAACCTTAACTTATAAATATTATCTCATTCAACACTACAAACTACTTTATGTTTAATAGTGAAATGTAGAGCCATTATTTTGCAAGTCAGGAACAATCAAAGATGAGTCCAGTGCAGTAGGAAAAGGTAGAAACAGCTCTAAAAAAGGATGAGCTAGCTTCTATGGAGGGAAAACAGATTTTATTGAATGATGCAGAGTAAAGAAATTAAGCAAGCTCTTGGATTGGAAGACATGCTTTCATAAAGATGCCAATTATTTTCAAATTAGTATATAAATTTCATGCAATTCTAATCAAAATCCAATCGGTTTTAGGTAGAACTCAAAATGCTCATTCTACAATCTATATGGGAAACATAAGGCAAAAAAACCCCCTGAAAACAAACAAACAAAAAAACCCCACATAATTCTGAATTAGAACAAGGTAGAGAGACTCACCCTACCAGATATTCATATTTATTATAAACTAATACCAATTAAGAGAGTGTGTATCAGTGCATGGTAGAAAAAAAGCAAGTTCAGGAAAGATAATGTACCTGACACTATTTATGTCAAGCGCCAAACATACAAAAATAATATGATTTATGCACATGGAAGAAAATGTGCAATGAAAACATAAAAATATTAATAAAAGTGTAAGTTATCAGAGGCACCTGGGTGGCTCAGTCAGTTAAGCTTCTGCCTTCAGTTCAAATAATGATCTCAGGATCCTCGGATCAATGGAGCCCTGTGTTGGGCTCCCTGCTCAGCGGCGAGTCTGCTTCTCTCTCTCCCTCTGCCTCTCCCCCCGCTTGTGTGTGCTCGCACTCTCTCTCTCTCTCAAATGGATAAATAAAATCTTTTTAAAAAAAGAAAGTGTCAATTTTCAAATTTCAGATTTGTAGTTCCTTTAAATGGGAAGAGAGAGGTACAAACCCACAGAGGCTATAGCTACAATTGTAATGTTTTATTTAAAAAAAAAATTTTCTAAAGCAGAGATTCCCAATTTTCTTGGTTCATAGCACCTTTATTATCTCCATTCTTTTGTGATGCTACCCAAGCTGAAAGAAACATCTAAAGGTTCCCTTTATTAAGTATTTAGAGTCCAAAAATTTTGATAGTAATGGTTGTGAGGTGTCCAATGTCCCCATGTGTCCCTTGAAAACTAAAAACATACGATGGCATTCCTACGAGTTCCCTGTGGCACACAGTTTGGGAACCACAGATTTTTAAAACAGATCTTGAAAATAATCTAAATTCAACCAAGCTAGTTGATAGATCCATAAAAGTTTGTTGTATTTTCTCTCTACTTTGATGAATTGGGCTGAGTGCTTTGCACAAGTCATTCCATTTTGTCCTCACAAAGGATCCTGTGTTCTCTTCCTGTGTGAGAAGAAACAGAGGTTTAATAAGTTGGAGAGAATTCGCTGTCACACACTTGTAAGTGCTGAGGCCTAGACTGAAGCCAGTCCTCTCTGATTGAAGGCCACCGGGTCATGCGTTAATGGGACAGACCACTACTGAACATGTGTTTCAGGTACTAAACCCTGTCAGCCAAGGGAGAGTGGACATAGCCATTGTCCTTGCACATGTGGTGGGAGACGAACAGGGAAGGAGTGTAAGCACCGGGGAAAACGTGTGCTCAACCCAGTAGTGAGCAGTCAGAATTCAGGAGGGGCTTGGGGTTGAGTTTGTGCTGAGGCTTGCAAGATAAATACACATTTGTTTATGGGGATCCACCAAAGTACAAAGACAGAGAGATAAGGAACCCTGTGGTCCTTTTAAAAAGCAATGGGTTATGCCCCAATGGCCAGGGCAAATATTAAATTATTTGTAAGGACTGCACCGTGCTCTTACCCCCCTCCCTTGGCCCCCAAATTGTTAGTGACTTTGACTACTCAGAGTCCAATTCCATTTTATTTCTATCACATCTTCCCATTCCTCCCAAACAACAATAAAAGCTTTACACTAAAGATACATCTTTTACATGTCGAGTGCCAGCTTACTCATTTCTGTATTTCCTAAGACCTCAGCCTATGTCCTGAATATGTTCTAAAGGAAATAGCAATTTTGAATATTTTTTGAAATCTGGATTGTTTGGGCTCACAAGTATTAAGCTGAAGGAAAAAGGAAAGGCTCAGTGGGTTTTCATATATGCTCTAGCTGTCCTATGAATCCCCTGGGTCTTAGGAATTTACAGAAAGGTACAAGAGTCCCTGCCATCTTGATGTAAACTTCTAATGTTCCAATTGCAAAAGCAAGTGAACGTTCTCAGCAGTCCTGGCTTCAGAGGTCCCTGGGAAATAGAATTCCATTTACACAGCAAGGCTCTGGGTCAAAAATCTGCCTGGGTTAAGTGGTGACTTTCTCTCCTTTGAAATTCATTTGAGTTCTGTTTCCTGCCTGTGTAGTCCTCCCCTTCTTGTGATGACAAACCTTGGCTTACCTTTAGTCTGGGTTTTCTAGGTCTCAACACCAAACTTTAAACTGCTTGTTTTGGGGTGCCTGGGTGACTCAGTCGTTAAGCATCTGCCTTCTGCTCAGGTCATGATCCCAGGGTCCTGGGATCGAGCCCCGCATCGGGCTCCCTGCTCGGCGGGAAGCCTGCTTCTCCCTCTCCCTCTCCCCCTCCTTGTGCTCCCTCCCTCGCTGTGTCTCTCTCTGTCAAATAAATAAATAAAATCTTTAAAAAATGATAGAGATTATTCTATCTAAAGAACATTTCTCAGGTAGGTCTTCTATCTCTCGATGTAGCTAGTGATCAAACCCAGTTGTATCACTCTCCTCCCAGAATCTTGAAACACTTCCCCTGATTCTAGACAACTTCTCCCACCTCCTTGCATACCACCTAACCAGGCTCCAGCTCCCTGAGAACACCTGTGAACACATCCTGTGTCCACTCCCAGTCCCAGACCTCTCGCCAAAATCTTCTTCCCCTCAGTCTCTGCCCATAAAAAAGGCTCATTCTTCAAAACTAAGTTCAGAGTTCCTTAATGAAGTGTTTGCCCACTTAAACCTCATTGCCCTCCACCTATAGCTTTTTTTTTTTTTTAAGATTTTATTTATTTATTTGACAGAGAGAGAAAGAACACAGGCAGAGGGAGAAGCCCCAACATGGGGCTTGATCCCAAGGCCCCGGGATCATGATGGGAGCCGCAGGCAGTTGCTTAACCAACTGAGCCACCCAGGTGCCCCCACTTACAGCTCTTAACAGCTCTCTGTAAATATGTTCATTGGTATGCCAGTCACCTCATGAGTTATCAATGTGGCAGTCTTCCTCTGTCCGTCCGATTTATATCCATATCCCTAGCACCTCGAACAGAGCCCAGGTTATAGTAGATACTCGACTGATATTTATTGAATGAATGAATAATTGAATGATTCTTTTCTAAAATATACCAGAACGGACAGGGAAATTATTTTTAACTTTTGCACATTAAAAGCTTTTAAAACTCCTGACATCCAGACTCCACCCAGAACCAGTGAAATCAGAACTTCTCAACTGATGTTTGGGTTGAGCCCAGGCATCGGTATTTTGTAAAGCTCCCCAGGTGATCTCAAGGTACAACCAAGGTTGAGAATCACCTCCATGGCAATGGTTCTCAAAGTGTGGTCCCAGGACCAGCATTAGAATATTACTATCCTCTTATTTGAAATGAAAATTCCTAGGACCCACCCTATAGTGTAGAATCAGAAATGGCAGGGCTGGGGGGATGGAGGGAGTTGACAACAATCTGTGTTTTAACAAGGCCTCCCATGATACAAAGTCAAGTTTGAGAAGCACTGTCTTAGTGGTTTACTTTAAATAAGTTATAGAGAGTGTGTGTGAATGAATCCCTCCCACCTTTTTCTTCTAATTTGATTCTGGCCCCTATTTCTTGCATATGGCTGTGCTTGCAGACAAACAACAAGCCCCTTTTAGTTGAAGATTTTTTTTTTCCAATCTAGTTTTGTCTTACGATCAACATCAACTTATGGTAAAATAGCTTACCTATTTTATGTGGTTTTTTTTTTTTTTTCAATCCTTAAAAAAACCAGAGAAGTATTCTCATGGCTATTTTTTCAAATCATGGAACAGAAATGAACAAAACCCAACATACATGGAACTTGTCCCATATGCCAGGCATGGTGCTGAAGTGCCCCATCATCTTACAATAAATCTAAGACATCCATCCCACAGAGGCGGAAAGAAAGGCTGGAAAAAATAGGATGAGTCCACAGGACACAGCAGAGATGTGAACGCAGATCTGTCCTACCATCCGGTCGTTCTCAGGATTCTCATGACCCCCATTTTGTTATTTTGCCCATAATCCCATAGTTTTCTTTCTTTTTTTTTTTTGAAGATTGTATTTATTTTTGACAGAGAGAGAGAGTGTACAAGCAGGGGAAGAAGCAGGCAGAGGGAGAAGGAGAAGCAGGCTCTCCGCCGAGCAGGGAGCCCGATGCGGGGCTCGATCCCAGGACTCTGGGATCACGACCCGAGCCGAAGACAGACGCTTAACCATCTGAGCCACCCAGGTGCCCCAATCCCATAGTTTTCATGAGGAAAATCGGCTGCTCTCAAGAATCCCTGGCTAGCTCTCAAACAGAGGTGGTCACTTTGAGCACATTAAGTACTCACGCTGTTTCCTGCTCATTTGCAGTGGAATACACTCAGGGCTTTCTTTTTCTCTAAGACCTTGGAAAGAAACATGGTTTCACAATGCATCTAGGGTTAAAAGGACAGTTTTCTTCCAAAATGTCTACTTCTCTGAAACTCATACGCTTTGTTCCAAATCTGTGGTCTGAATTCTTGGATTCATTATTCACATGGTTCCTTTTTGAATCGTGAACCTTAGTACAGTTGTACAGGCTCTGTGCTAGGCTCTGTGGGGGACCAGCAGTGAGAAAGACAGACAAACCCCACTTGCTTCCCTTCAAGAAGAACCGTATATATAAAACTAACCAATGAAGACACTAAGTCTAGATGTTATGACTGTATTATCCAGGGCAATAAGATAAGAAGAGGACCTCTATGAGTTCAATTCTATAGTGTCTTGTGTGTACGTCTTAAGAGGTCTTTTGAACAGAAAGATCTTTGAACCTATGCTTCTCTATTTTAGTTTTTTGGGGAACCGGTATGGATGGTGTTTATTTTGGAAAATAGAGTAAATATTCCCAAGTTTGGAAGAGTCAGCCTATCAGATGATGCAAACCCAACATTCCATTTCTAAAACAGGACACCTCAATCATCAGACCTCTTTCTCTGGGGAATGGCCAGCCAGCGTCTTCAGCAATTATACCAGTCAGAGGAGAAATTTCCGTGACTTCGTGGGCCATAAAAATCTGATACCGTCAGCAAACTGGAAGGCATTTCCAGTGAAGGTGGCTTCATATACAAAAGCAGCAGAACTGAGTACCACAAGCTCATGGCAAACCGCCAGGCCTGTTCCAGGACCCAGCCCTGCTCAGTGATGCTTATTCATCTGGGAGACTAATCCTAAATCTCAAATCCAAGCTGTGGGGCAAATAAGGCACCCAGGGGAGACTTTCTGTGCACCTGAGCACTCAGAGACACGCTCCACTTGCAAACACGTGAAAGAACCTGAAAAAGTAATCTTTTTTTAAGTCTTTAAAACATGAGAGAGCTTATCAAGACAGGGAGGAATTGCTAAGCCAATATGACAGAGAAACTGCTTATGTGGATAGGTACATCAACTGGGAAGAAAGGTTTGCCCTAAGGTTACTTGTCAAGCCCAGAAATTTTTAGATTTCCTACTGACAGCCTAAGGGGGCAAAGAGGATAGAAATGACAGGTTTGGCAAGGTCTTTTTTTTACAGTAATGGAACTGTTCTAAAATAAGCTTATTGTGATGGTTATATAATTCTTTATATATGCTAAAAATTCGTGGACTTGTACACTTAAAATGGATGATTTGTATGATATGTGAATTGTATCTCAATAAAGGTTGGGGGGGAACTCAGTGAAGTGAGATCACTTTCTATTTGAGGGCAAAGTTAGGGGGAAACTGTCTTCTAGAAGCTGGCTGGCCTCCCCCTTCCCCACCCCAACTGATCTGCTCTGTTGCCGGGCACATGTTTACCTTAGAGACAGAGCACCCCCCCCCCCAGGGTTCTGAGCCTCAGTTGAGACCCATAGAACACTGGCCCTTGGAGGCAGAGCTGTGGAGCCCTACACAGCCATGGAGGGCCTGCTGCCTGCCATCAGATCCACTTTCCAGTTGGTCCTAGAGCCCCTGTGGGGTGCCCTGCTGGTGATTTCTGAAAGCTGGAGACATGTTTCAGTTCTCCATGAGTTTCCCTGGGAGATCCTGGCATATATTGTAATACTGGTTTTGACAGCGAAGAAACGACACATTTGGAGAAGTGTGAAGGTGCTAGGCAAAAGGTGTTTGGCCCACGCTAAAGTCTGTGGAAAAGGTAGTGGGAATATGGGACCAATGACACAAGCTGATGATGCCCTAGGGCTGCCCGGGGTGGAGGCCAGTCTTCCCACATTACAAACCTTATGCTTCTCAGCAGTAAGTACTAACCGCTGTAGGCTGGCACTTCAGAACACCATTGACTTTCTGAAAATGGCGCAGAAGACCCAGCCTCCTAAACTTTCCCAAGTGACTGGTGATAGACCCATCTTAAGAATGTCAGAGAAGAATGGAAAACAACTTTGGAAGAAAATAATGGACGATTTGAATGGAAACACTGACGTTCTAGAGAGTCCAGAACTGCTCGCCCAAGAAATCGCGAGATGGAAGCAGAGACTCCAGGAAACGGAGCAGGAGAAAGAAAGGCTAGAGCAGTCGAACGCAGGAATGCAGCGGGCTCTGAAAGAGAAAGTCAGCCAGTTAATACCACTGGGTGAAAACCTTCTGAAGGCCATCCCCTGGCCTGGTCTCCTTGGAGATCTCTTGGGTCACGTCAACTGGGAAGTCAAGCAAAAGAGGGAAGCAGAAAAGGACAATCAGCCCATCCATCGGTCAGAGGGTGATCTGAAGGGTGTCACTGACGATGCTGATTCCAATGTGTCCCTTCAAAGTGCTGAAGAGAAAAATGAGGAACTAGCCAGACAACTGTGGGAAGAAAAGCGAATCAATGATGAGCTTATGGGACAAATAACAGATCTTCGAGCCAAGGAAGCCTCTTTGCAGACGGAAAATTCACAGCTTCAAAGTGAGATTCAGCAGTTGAAACGGAAGCTTCAACTTCTGCCTCAATTATATCAAGAATACACCAGGGAACTTGAGAGAAAATCATTGGAGAAGGAAGCGCAGTGCTCAGACATTGAGAAGAGTCTTTCCTACACGTGTGGAAACATCGAGTCCGCAACTCAGATTCGCAACTTCTACAAGAAGATGGCCGAAGACACCCGCAGAGAACTGGAGGAGAGCACCTCGCACTGTCTAAAGGACATCCTCTTCTATGCGAATAAAGTCCAGGAGAGCTGGATGGCAGCTGTGCTCACAGAGCGAAAAGTCAAGGAGCTAAGGAAAGAAAATGATCCCATCAGGCAAATGTTGGCCAAAGCGGAGTTCAACTTCCCGCCTTTCCCAAGTGGCCGTTTTGCTCCTGCTCCCCCACAGGCAGCCCATGGAGGCCCAGAAGTGTCAGGGGACCCCCTGGATCCTCAGCACCCCCAGGAAGGAGAAGAGCCAGGCCGCGAGGGCTCACGCATCCAGGGACACCCGCAGGTTTGACTGAGCTCACCGCAACCCGGTCCTGAACGCCCACAACCACGGCATTACATCTGCATGTGTTTTCTGTCTTTGAAGTAGTTTTGACTTATCTCTTTTTGGTTTAGATACTGCTATTTAATTGATATTACAATTGCTTTTATTTAAGTAGATTTAGCATTATAGTTTTCAGATAGTATTCTCCAGTAAAGTGTCATTTCCTATAATTCTTACAAATATATTGTTTTCACATCATCAGACCCTCTAGAATTAGATAATATTAAGTATTGTATTTTGATTTAAATTAAAGATCCACAATTATTTTAACAACTATTGAAATTTGGCATGGATACAAACATTTAAAATAACATTTTTCTATGGCATGAGCATTTTTGTATGCCATTTTGATACTCACGAGCATGTGTTAGAAGTCTGTACAAGTAATTTAATATATATCTGAATAAATTTTGATTTAAAAAAATTGGAAAAAAAATCCACTATTCCAACTTCATAATATTTTGATTAGACTAGCTTTAAATTCATAAATTAACTTATCGTAGTTTAAGGTTTACAATTTTTTTCTCCTCTTGTTAACTTTTTTAAACGTTTTTCTTTTGTTTAAGTTATTGTTTGCTCTTTAGACGTTTCTAAATTTTATACAGTGAAAATGAAGGTTTTTCCCTTGATGGCAAGCAAACACACACACACACAGCCCACCATGCCGATTCCAAGGCACCCTGAGTCGGTATGTCAGGAACAGAGGATAATAGAACAGTAAAGAAAGCTGCAAAATTGTAAAAAAAATTTAAAGAAAGAAAGAAAGAAACCATGCTCACACAATTTGTATAATATACCTAACTCATATACACACAAAAGGAGAGTTGCCCAGAAAGTGAGGAAAAAGCAGGGGGAGACTCCCAGATGCTAACAACAGGGGAAGCTCTTCCCAGCCCTGGGACTGCCTGGAGGGAGAAGGGGGGTGCAAGTGGGGGGCTGTCCTCAAGGAAGACAAAGATTTGCTGCAGGTACACATGACTGCCACCAGAGGGCGAGGGAGCGCAGGCCAGGGGAGTGCAGGGCAATAACTTGAGAAGGACCAGCACACTTGGGTCTATACAATCTAAAGTGTGTGTGTGTGTGTTACTGCATTAATTCATATCCGTTTATTTAGTACAAGCAGATCTCAGAGATCGTGCAGATTTAGTTCCAGGCCACCACAATAATGCAAATGCCACCATAAAGCAAATAATTCAATAATTAATATTTTTCTGGAAGTCATTTTTTTTCTGGTTTCCCAGTGCACACAAAAGTTATGTTTATTACACTACACTGTCGTCTAGTAAGTGTACAATAGCATTATCTCTAAAAAAATAAAAATTAAACCATGTTGAATTAAAAAATATTTTCTTGCTAATAAATGCTAACCGTCGTCTGAGCTTTTAGCACGTTGTAATCTTTTAGCTGATGGGAGGGTCTTGCTTCAATATTTGCTGACTGATCAGGGTGGTGGTTGATAGAAAGCTGTGGCAATTTCTTAGAAGAAGACAACTACGAAGGTTGCCACCTCAGCTGACCCTTCTTGTCACAAAAGACTTGGCTGTATCGGGCAGCGCTGTGGAGGGATGTGAAGAAATTGGAGCGCTGTTGGGTGGGAATGTGAAACACCATAGCTGCTGTGGAAAACAGTGTGGAGGCTCCTCCAAAAATTAAAAAGAGAGATACCATATGATCCGGTAATCCCACTTCTGAATATGTATCGCCCAAAACTGAAATCAGGATCTGAAAGGGGTACCTGCACTTCTAGTTTCATAGAGCACTATTCTTAGTAGCCCACGAGAGAAAGCCATCCAAATGTCCACCAACGGATGGATGGATGGGCTCAGAGAATATGGTATGAATGAGTAAAGAAAACGTAACATTATTCTTAAAAGAGAAGGAAATTCGGTCACACGCTAAATATGGATGAACCTTAAGGATAATATCGTATGTAAAATAAGCCAGTCTTACACACACACACAGACACACACACACACACACACCCGATATTGTCTGCTGCCTCTTATATGAGATCTCTAAAGTTGGTGAAAAATAAAATAAAAAATAAAGCAGTCCAACTCCTACAAACAGAAAGTGGACCCGTGGCTGCCACGGGCTGAGGAGTGAAAGGAATGGGTGGTTATTGCCTGGGTATAGAGTTTCAGATTTGCAAGTTTGAAATTTCTAGCAATCTCTTGCTCAACTATGTGAATTTAGTTAATAATACAAAACTACCAAACTTAAAAAGAATTAAACGGGTAGATTTCATGTCATGTGTTTTTTACCACAATTTGAAAAAAAAAAAAGAAAAGGAAATGTGAGTTTTGGGATTTGAGTGGTGGGGAATTAGACTTGAGCTCTGTCTCCGACCAATGACTTCACCTCTCTACATTTCGGTTGAAGGAGTTGATCTAAATAATTTTTAAAGGTTCTACCCAGTTCTAAAATCTAATTGCTTTATAATTATAAAGAGAATATCTTAGCCATTGACTCTAAGACAAAGACCTTTATAGTACAAAATGTTGACCTCCTTATCTTCCAAAAAATCCCTCCACTACACCTTGTCAATCGTATCAGACTATCAATTCACATTGGATGCTCAGTGATCAGCATCTCACTAAAGTAATTCATGCTGAAAACAACATGATAAGAATTTGAAAAAGGACAATGTTTACCTCAAGCCAAAGGAGGACCAAATTTTAAATATTCATATTATGCTCATTATATTTTTGATCACTAATCTTTACTGGATGTGTATGAGAAAGGATGAGAGCAAAGGTCATTAGAAGAAAGAAAATTATCTCAGAAATGACCCTGATATCAGGTGAAGATCATCTGAATGCAGGAAGTACTAGAGGGATGGAAAGGAAGGAGCAGAATTACGACAGGTTGAGGATGGAACTTGGTGGGTATTAGACAGCAAAGGATCAGAGGATTTTCTAAGGTTTCAGTCTGGAGGGATGGGGGTAACAATGAAACAAGCAATGTTTGTAGAAAGGAAGGTGCCTATATCGAAACACACAGGAGAGAGATTGGGTCCTGGGATGAAGAGGCATCCTGGGGAGACTGCATGGGTACTTCTACATAGTGTTTGAAGAGAGACAAGAGCAGCAAGGCCTGGACCGATCCTTGGGGCACAGCGGCAGTTAAGCCAAAATCCTCACACTTGCAGCAGGTGTCTTAGGTGTTACAGAGTGTAATGAATAAGAAAGCTTATGAACGAGGAAGAAGAGGCCCTGGCAGGGGTGTAAACAGGGAGGAGGAAGTAACCAAGACAGAGACATGAAGCCAAAGGGGCCAAGGGTGAGACAAAAGAGCGCCCTGCAGCAGAAGTCAGAGGAAGGGGCTGGTGGGGAGGTGTTGGTTAGTGTATCTTTGCTGCCAGAAACGTATGGGAAGGAGGACATCCAAAGTGAGAAAATTCCTGAAAAGGCAGGAAGGGAAAGATTTCCAGGCTCAGACGAGAGAATCAAGTTTGGAAATCGAGGCGGGAACGGTGGAAGGATGAGTGTAGAAAGAAAGGTTATTTGCTGGAATGTATGGCCACAAGCCACAGCAAAAGAACTTTGCTAGCTCAAGTAGAAAGGAATTCATTTGGAAGGCTTTGGGGCAACTCCCAAAATGCATACGAAGACCAGATAACCAGACTCGGCAAGAGGGCTGAACCAAGGGAGACTGGGCCTAAAAAAGACAGGTGAGCTCAAAGCAGAGCATGAGCTTGGGTTAGGCCCCATCACTGGTACTAGAGACGTACCAAGGACACAGGTGTCATCTGGTCTCCTCTACTGTCACCTCAAAGCTCTGAAATCCCCAACTGTCCTCCCAAGATTCAAAAGCCCGGTGCCAAGTGTCTTCTTAGCTAACCCTCCATTATCTGCCCACTCTCCCCCCGCCATGACTTCTAAGAGCACCTGACTATTCCGCTTACTGAGACACACTTGATATCCCACCAGATACCCAGGGCAGACATTCTTTCCAAAAATAAGGCTCTTACAAAAACAAAATAAAACAAATGAACCAAAAGCCTCATACAGTCAAAAGTAGCCAAAACAAGAGACACTTGTCTACCACTTCCCACCTCGCCAATTCCCAGACCTGCATTTCAAAACCAAAAGCAAAACAACGTATATGATGCAAAAGTCTTCTGCCTCACGTAAAAACACTCTGCCTTCGTACCGCCGAAAACACTCTACTTCCCAGAGCAAGCCATTAAAATCTCTCCACTCTATCCAAGCTCCAGCCCCAAGACCCCCGACTGACACCCTTTCCTTTGGTTTGCATTCTCTAGCAAGCTTGTTCTGGTATTTTGCAAACCACAAAGCAGTGACAAAGTCCGACAACACTAATGCATGTGTAAACTTGGTGGAAAGAGATTGAAAAGGAAGTTAAAACACTGACATGATACAATAAGGCAGGAAACTCTGGGTAATGGCTTTAGTTCTCTTCTCTGTGGCCGGTCTCCGCCTTGGGTAACATCAACGGCTTCCCTACGCCAGAGCCCCCTCCACGTCTACTTTGCCTTCAGCCAGCACTTTTGCAGCTGGGGACACTTAATCCTCGGGTGAGCCTGTGACCCTCAATGTCACACATGAAGATGTCGGCTCTGGGTCATCCTGCGTGTATAGGGTTACAACAGCCTTTCAGAACTGCCTTTCACTAACTTTTTCTTTCTTTTTAAAACATCCTTTGGTTTTCTATCGGGCAAGAGCAAAAATAAGATTACTTGATAGTAAATCGCCCCTACCGTACAATTACAAAATGCTGCTCTTTACCACATTGTAAGATTTCAATACGCAGCCAGCCTATTTCTGATTTCTTCATGGGGACTAATGTGATATAACAATAAAGATGGCTGTATCCCCACCAGGTAATTCAAATCCCCACTTAAATCCTCCACAAGTGGCCCCAACTTTTCTCTTGTCCAAATAAAGACTAAGACGCAAGATGGTTTAAGAACAAATGAAAACTCCATCGCCTTCAACCGAACTCTAGCTCTATCTGTGTAAATAGTAAGCAGTATTTCCCTCTGATTAAACCATCTTTCATTTAAAGAAGTATTTCACACTTGAAATTCGTACGCCATATGCAACTGTTATGGGATAAACTGCGTTCCTCCAAAATTTATGTTGATGTCCTAACCCCAGGTAACTCAGATGTCCTAACCCCAGGTAACTCTGAATGTGAATGTATTTGAAGATAGGGCCTTTTAAAGAGTGATTAAGCTCAAATGAGACAATTAGGGTGAGCCTAATCCAATCTGACTGATGTCCCAATACGAAAAGGAAATTTGGACACACAAAGGGACACCAGGGACATATACACAGAGAAAGAAGGCCGCCATTTGTAAGCCAAGGAGCAAAGCCCCAGAAGAAACCAAAGCTATCTCTACCTTGATCTTGGATTTGCAGGCTCCAGAACTGTAGGAAAATATAGTTCTGTTGTTTAGCCCCCAGTCTGTGGTACTTTGTTATGGCAGTCCTAGCAAACTCATACAGCAATCCTTTCAAAGAGACCAACTGAATTATTAGTAAAGAAAACAATGTATGAACTGCCATCCACTTTCATCGGTGTTTTAAATAGTTTTCCCATGTCATGAGTGGATGGATTTTGTAATTCCCAGTAGGAAAACATACATGAAAAGCCTAATGGCAAATCAGTTGTAAAACGTTTTTGCTGTGTCGGGGCAGGCAGTAAGGACTGTCTTCGAAGTCCCCCGACTTACTTTATTAGAAGGCCAGATAGATGCTGGCTGCTTGCATGACTGTGTCCCTCGTTCAGTGATCTGTGTTGTTTTTCTTTCAGCAAAGGCTTTATTTGTTAAAAGACATGAGTCTTGACTTCCAAATTCAAGTGACCATTTGCAGATAAGATTCGTAAGTGTCCTGGGTCCACTGCCCCCACCTCAGACTCTCAGACAGGGAGTGTTGTACAGGTGACTTATGAATGATGCAATCCCAAAGGTAAATTAAGTCAGAAGTTCAGGAAAATAAAAAGGAGGAAGCCAAATAAGGACATGTCTTCAAGCAAAGTTTTACAGATAATCACTTCAGGTTTATCCCACGATGAGGATCACTGGATCATGAGAGTATAATTTGCACCTCAGCCCTGTCCTGACCCAAGGCAACAGCCATGGAACTTTCAAACTCCCAAATCCATCAGTCACTGGCTTAGGGGATAGGATATTGCCAGACTCTACCAGGCCAATCCTTTGGGGGGAAAAAAAGAGCCTTAGATGCTGTCTATTGGAAGGAAAAGCGCCTGAAAGTCCTGGGGCCCCAAAAATAAAATAAAAGGGACTTGAGGAGGTCTGGTGGGAATACCAGCATTATACATCACAGTAAACACTGAATCATTCTGTTTCTTCAACTCATCTGTAAGATTATGGGTCGTATTCTGGAAGGTCATCTAGACTTTTGGAGTCTGCATTGCTTTAAGAACCTCAGCATCACTCAGATTTTTATTAGGCCCAGATATTCCTATCATTTCTACCATGCCCCGCCTCCTATTCCAGGCATTCCTTCCTCAGGGAAACCAGCTGAAATGAGCTACCTGAGCTATAGAGTCTCTGTGTTCCCTCTTCCTCTGCCCCGCCCCCCACCTTCTTGTCAAACCTTCTTCACCCGGCCCATCCTCTTTCTGAGGGTCTCTCTCTCTCTCTCTCATCACATCCTTCACTGCTACTCTCTGATGTTCTACATTTTTCTAGACTCTTGGTTGGATTTCTTTCAGCACTGTGCTGGCATCCTTATTGTAATCTGTTTGACAAACAAAAACAGTATCATGGGCTGATTTTCCCCAGGGTCTCAGAAGAATGCCTGCTTTCTCCTGCCACCTCGGGCTGGGTTGAATTAGGACTTACATTCCTGTCTCTGTCACGGCCTCCAGTGGGAGCATTCACGGTTTTGCAGTCTGAAAAGTCCCTTGATTTCTTGGCCTTTATATTGACTAATTGAGAATTTGGCTTAATAGGATACAGCAAAAGTAGGCATAAGAGAAATGTGAGTCACATGCTGATACAATTTATCTGTGCCTGTGGGGCCTGCTCAGGCCTAATCTTTACATACTGCTTGGATACGGTGAGGCTTTGCTGAATGGAATAGATACACAGGTCATAATGAGTAACTCAGGGCCTAGGGTCACCTGGTTTTCCATAACCAAGAGTTCAGTTTTTATCAAGGCCCAATATCAACCCCAAAACTCTTTCTGTAGAAGAGAAGAAATTCCTGCTAAAAAGTAACTTGACTAAATCCTCAGTGGTCTGAGATTCTCCTCTTGGGGTTTGTCATTGTCTCCTCCAGTATCTTGATATACTTCCAAAACTTTAAGTGCCATTTATTGGATCTGCTTAGACTGCAATCTGGACCATCTAGGGAAAATTGTTCTGGATCCCATTCCAATTGGGACACTGTATTAATTTTCTAGGGCTGTTCTGTTGTAACAAATTACCACAAACTCAGTGGCTTCAAACAGCAGGAATTGATTCTCGCACCGTTCTGGAGGCCAAAAGTTAAACATCAAAGAGTTGGCAAGGTTGGTTTCTGCTAGAGGCTCTGACGAGAATCTGCTCCATGCTCCTCTCCTAGATGTTGGTGCCTGTGGCAATCTTTGGCGTTCTTGGCTTGTAGATGAATCACTCCAATCTCTACCTCTGTCTTCCCATTGGCCTCCCCTCTGGGTCTGCTTGTATCTTTCCCTTTTCTTATAAAGATATTTATCATTGGATTTTCGGTACATGTGTTTATAAGGATGATCTAAATCTAGGATGGTTTCCTCTAAGATCCTTGACTGAATTATGTCTGCAAAGACTCCTTTTCCAAATAAGATAACATTTACGGGTCTTGGGATTTAGGACGTGGACATATATTTCAACCCACCACAGAATTATTTCTGATTACTCAGTTATTAGCTTTAAATATCTATCGAAATATAACATATATTCTTACTAGTCCACAATACAAGGTGGAGGAAACAAAGGAAACCTGTCTTTTACTTTGGAAAAAAATACCCCAACATCTCTAAGACTATGAGGTAGTAGGGTTTTCACAGAATTTATGTCCCTTTCCATGACATATATAAGTTTTACTAAGGCCAAAGAATTTTCTTGTATTCATATTCTAGCAGCTCATGTCACCAGGATATTTGGCCCATGTAATATGTTAGGAATGAGTGAGACAGTCATGCCTCTGTAGACTAAATTGTGGCATGGAGCCGAACAGTTGAAATAATTCTGAGGTAAGATGGTTATGACATGCTGTTAGATATCTACCTACGTAAAATTAACTATCCCAGTGGATCAACAGGAGCACTTTTATTGCTTTGCTCTCGAAAGAGATCACCTCCAAATAATAAATGCAATTGGAGTTGCCACCTGCTAAGCTTTAACAATTCATTTTCATTCTCCAAGACCAATCCAAGATCCTTTGACCTGGCCAAACCTGAGAGTTAAGTAAAAACAAAATAGAAATCACCATCCTCACATCTTGAGCCCTACTGAATGCCCATCACCCAGTGTGATGAGCACTGGGTCTTACACACAACCGATAAATTATTGAACACTATGTCTGAAACTAATGATGTACTATATATGTTGGCTAATTGAATTTAAATAAAAATTAAAAAAAAATCATCCTCATATTTTCCCAGAAAAAAAATTTTTGGGGGGTAGCATTAAGTTTAGACATTTCTCCATAGAAATTGTAATATCTTTGCATTATTAGTTTGATAGCTAAAGGGAGCTCCATAGGCTTCAACTTGGCTCTTCTTACCTTAATAGCTCTTGTATCAAAATCTGGAAGGCCAGTTCTTCCAGGATAGAGGGTATACATAGCAACTACATGCTCACCAGCCAGATAATTGATTTTGTATCAGATAAAAGGGTTTGTGATCTACTAAAACTATGAGAAGCATTTGTGAATCAAAACTCCATTTGTTTCTTGACCCTTGTAAGACTCTATTATGACCAGTGCAAAGCAATGGTACACTGAGATCCCAAGAATTGATGTTACATATAGCCAGTGTCCAGTGACCCTCGGAAGATTTGAGTAGCTCATTCTCTTTAGGGGGAAAAACAAAAAAACCTGCTACATAGCTCAAGGGAAGTTAAATAAAAGATGTAATATGTGTATTTCTGACTTTTTTTTCAAAAAAAGTCACAAATACTCAGTCTGAGTATCAGGCAGTGCAGTATGACATTTTGATCCAAATTCTATTCTCTCCAACCAGGAGCTAATTTTCAATTATAAGAACCACGGGAAAGGGGATTTCCACTTTGGAGAAGATGGACTCTTCCCACTATTTTTCAATATGGACTCTTCTCAGTATTTTTCTCTGTTCCTCTTACTAAGTACAACTAAAAATCCTGGATGTCTTCTCTATTTAAAGGAGAAACAGAAAAATCCACAAATACGGTTGGAGACTTCAACACCCCTGTCAACACTTGATGAAACATCTAAACAGAAAATCAGCCAGTATAGAGAATACAAGATACCCTCAACCAATAGGATCTAACTGACATTTATAGAATACTCCACCCAGCAACTGCAGAACACACATTTTTTTAATTGCCTGTGAGACACATACCAAGATAGACCATGTTCTGGGCCATAAAACAAACCTCAACAAGTTTAGAAGAACTGCAGTGATACAGAGTGTGTTGTCTGACCACAGCAGCATGAAACTAGAAATCACTCATGGAAAGAAAACAGGAAAATCTTCAAACACTGAGAAACTAAAAACACACTTCTAAATAATACATGGATCAAAGAGGATGTCTCAAGGGGAAAAAAAAAAACAAAAAAAACATTAACCTGCATGAAATTATGTAAACCCCTCATTCCTTCTTTTCAGCTCTCTGGGGTATGAGGGCAGCTGTCTCATTCTATCTTTCTGGAAGATTCCATGCCCAATGAGCCTTCTAATGGTAGAGACACCATGGCCCCAATACTGACTCTCAGTGGGCACTTTTTTCCATATTACCACATGCAATAATTACATCAGTTATTTAAATATTTAAATGTGACTTTCAGAATCCTGTTTCTTAAGAGAAAAGAAATTTGATTACCTTCAGCCACACCTCAGCCAGATAGACAACCCCAGATAGCCACTGCTATTCTGTCCCCTTAGATTATACTGCCTTCAAGACACTCCTGGATCCCACACTGTAGATCACTGGGTGTAAGGACACTTGGTTTCATACAGTGGAGTCCAACTCTGCCTATGGAGACTTGGTAACTTCCAGAACTGATGGGAAGCTGGGTAACCAGGCTTTGAAACTCAGCTAGGACGAGGAGAGACCAGACAACAGGAAGTATAAGCATCTCCTTCCACAGAACTCTCCTTTTAGGACATCTCCACCAGCAGCACTATCAATAGACCTCCACATCATCATTGCAGGACTCCTGATGCGGCCATAGCGCACGCCCCACCCCCGAATAATGTTCCAACTCTCTCTACAGGACACAACCACTCATTTAGGAATAAACGTCCCAGACAAGAACATCCATCTGGCCCCCATGCCACCAAGTCAGGATTCACAACTGCATTTACTTGCTTTCACCCTAATAATTATGCTGTCTTGTTTCCCAAGGATGGCCTTTAAGATCTCGGTAAATTAGAAGTGTGGAGGTAAATGATGGGTGGATAGAGGAGATGAAATCGATGGGCTAAAGAAAGTGGATTAAAAATAATCTATTATTAAATCCTTTATTTGCCTCTACCCATTGATTGGCAGAAGGGATGGAATGCCCAGGCCAAACTGATATATTTTATGGTGAAATTTGCTGTATTACCTTACTGAAAAGACCAGGAGTAGATCTGACTTTAATTGATAATTAATCCAGAGTTCAACGGTCCAGACCTTGGTTTTTGTCTGCTTCTCAGAATCCATCCCCTCACCTACGCCTCAGATTCAGTCTTCTATTCCACATGGTGACAAGAAACCTGCTGCTTCCCTGGGGTCCTGGTCCTCTCAGCTTTAAGCCAAGTAATAAGAGGAAGAAGGGTCTCAAGGGTGTCTTTCATTTGAGTTCAGCAAACCCTCAGTGTTTCTCACTATGTTAGCCCCGGACACATTCCCTAAACCCTAAGCTGTCACCACAGTCAATATGATGTTCTGCAGTGATTGGCCAGGCTGGTCCAATTCCTAACTTTTGGAGAGGTCTAGAGCAAGATTATAAGTACAGGCCCATATAGTATATGTCAAATTATTTTAAAATTATAAATCAAATGAAATGTTAAATAAAATATATTCTACCCTCTTAACAATATACTTTAACAATAACCTGGGAAGAAGGTCTGCATTTAGAATTCTCAGACTCCTTAGAGGCCTGCTCTGGAATATGGGCATCATGGGAAAGGGTAGCCCAAAGCCTGATGAATTCTCTTTCCTTTCTTGCCTCTGGCCGACCGCCTGATGAATTCTCTTTCTTTTCTTGGCTCTAGCCTGTAGCCATATGTACACATGTGGTCACTCTGGCATGCACATCCCTACTTGGTCCACAATGCCACAAACAGCTAGCTATTAACCACCCAGGTGAGCACATACCAGCTGCCTTGTCTGCTCTCAGGAGAGGGAAGAGGCCACCATGTGACTTGGAAGCAGGTAGAGATGTTTAGGCAGGTCATTTTGGGATCCTGGATACTTAGATCTAGAACATGGACAAAAATGGGAATTGGGGGGTCCTGTTGGGCATATCAACTGGGCTCAGTGTATTCTCCACAGTGCAGATGAATATGATGCAGGAAGGCTGAAGCAGGACCCAAGATAGGGTCCTACTTGCACAGATCTGGGGGCAGTGCTGAGCAGAGGGTCAGCTTCTTGTCCTTCCTTCTAGCCAGGAGTGAAATCAACACCACAGGAAGCTCAGGGCCATTGAATGAAGATCTAGGAGTGGTCCTCCAGAAAGAAGTTAGAGATCGCCCTCAGACTTTGGATAAATGGATATCGGGTGGCCAGGAAATAGCAAACGTCAACTGCACGCATCACTTTAAATATGCTTTAAAATTGGACAGGTGTTTTTGGCTCCCACTTTGTTGCTCTTCTGGGTCCACTGTGGGTCAGTTTGGTTTCCTTCCAATTTAAATTTCACTGCTTGCCTCCATTAGCCCCGTGCCTTTCTCTGCTGCGCTAGTGATCCCGGGCTCTGACCCAGGCAGAGATTCCACTGGACTCTCTCATGGAACATCACCCCAGCCACAGCCCATTGCCTCTCATCCGGACGATCGTAACTGCCTCCTTGTGGGTCCGGTTCTCTGAATCCTGTTTTTTCCCTCACCCTTACACCCGACAGTCTACCCCTCACTGCTGCTGCCTTCTATCAACAGACATTTTCCGTTCTGTAGTCAGAGCAAGAATCTTTTAAAAATAATTTTTAAAAACCTAAATGTTGCACCTGCTATGAAGACCCCTAACCCCCAGGACAGCGCTGCCCCTCACTGTGGTTGGCAAAGCCTGCATGGTCTGGTCCAGGTTAACCCCTCCTCAAACACCTCTCTCCGCTCTGCCCCACGGGCCCTCCCTCCCCAGTTGTGGGGGATTTCTTTCACTTCTTTGGATCTCTCTCTCTCTGTCTGTCTCTCTCCCTCCTTGTCTTGACTCGCTTATCTCCATAGCTTCAAAAAGTATTTTCCCTCTCCCAAATCCATTTACATCTCATTCCTTTTACTTTAATTAAATAAATACTCATCATCCTTTAGCTTTTAACATAAAAGTAATAACCTCTGGGATACCATCCCTGACTCACCAATACAGGGTGAGTTCCCCAAATGCAGAACCCCACAGAGGATGCAGCCTCATGGCAAGTCAGATCATGTGTATAATGACACATTCCTAAATTAGGCAAATTCATGAGGAATGTCACCTTCAGTTCTCCACAGAACTCTATGGGGTGCTTGGTTTTATTACTGCTTGGAAGATGGGGACTCTGAAGCCTAAGGACTTAGGGACTTCTCCAAGGCCAAGGCTACATAGGTAGCAACGGGAGGTGCCAATTTTCTCTCCAAATACCATGAACATCAGCCTATTATTTGTATCCCTGGTGTGTCCCAGCCGTCCCGATAGTAGAGAGATCATGGTTTCTGTAATTCCTAACACATCCTCCTTAAAAGCCCAGGCTGGAGCTGGCTAAAGCTGCCAAGAAAACAGCCAATTAGTGCTCTGTTTGGGGATCCTTTTCCTCCGTATTACTGCACTCGTTGAAGACTCCTTCCTTTGTTTATCCAGTGAAGTTCAGCAGACCCCCTGGGGCTTGCTCTAACATGGAATCATAATAATTAGTCCAAAATGACAATTCTATTATAATTTCATTTTATCTCCGGAGATGCCCAGACACCTTGCCAACACTCAGTCTGTACTTTTGTCTGAAGATGGGACCAACAGTGGGAGGAAGTGGGAAGCCCCTTATGGAAGCTAATGTTGTAAAAGAAAATTGGTATCTGGTTCCTGTCCCTTGTGCATGCATAATATGTGGGGGTTAACAGAATGCACTTGTAATTTATAACTCTATGCTGACAGATATAAGCTCGGCAAAGGCAATTTTAGGGCGGGGAGAGGGATGATTGTTATATCTGGAGTGCTCTATGTCTCAGAATTTGATTGTAAGTCAAGTTATTCATGGCAATCAACTTGGAATGAAGGGTTTCAAGGGATGTAGGACTTCCGGTGATAAAGCTGGGACAGTCCAGAGCAAAATAAGATGCGCTGGTTGCTTTACCTAACACAGATACCAGCTACGTACCAAGGTTTGGCAAATGACCTGCCACCTATTTTTGTAAATGTGGTTTTATTGGGATACAGCCATGCCCATCTAATTATGAATGGTCTATGGGTGATGTCCCACTATGCTAGCAGAGCCCAATAGCTGTTTAGAGGGAGACCATATGGGCCACAGCGCTGAGCATACTTACTACCTAGCACTGCACAGAAAAAGTTTATCACATCCTGATCTATATTTCACTTAGAAAAGATCTTGAAGACGATGTATGCAAAGATGTCTAAAGATTTTGGGGCGCCTGGGTGGCTCAGTCAGTTAAGGGTCCTACTCTTGATTTCGGCTCAGGTCATGATCTTAGGGTGGTGAGATCAAGCCCCGGGTCAGACTCCACGGTCAGTGGGGAGGCTGCTTCTCTCCTTCTCCCTCTCTCTCTGCCCCTTCCCCCACTTGTGTGCTCTCTCTCTCTCAGATAAATCAATCACTCAATCAGTCACTCAATCAATCATAAAAAAAAAATGTCTAAAGTATTCATCAGAGATAACCAAACCCACATTCTTTCACTTTATGATCAACCACCATAAAATGGCTTTATATAGTGAAGTTCTGATACAGACATCCAATTACTCCTTAATAAGAGGGAATGCTAACCTTTCACCAGAAAGACCAAGAGAACAGTTGCTATTTTATCTAAAATGTTCTTTTCTGTCTAGGTTCTCTTTGTCCTGGGATTTAGCTTCCTGCTGTTCAGGATAGTTTGTAGATCTATAGAATCTCTCAATGCTCAAAGTTGGTTTTTTTTTCCTTAATTTTATTAAGTTTTTAAATTTTAATTCCAGTAAAATC